>NC_089805.1:21800127-21980127 GCF_029633855.1 Hoplias malabaricus | reverse complement strand
GGTCAAGTAGAAGCTGCCTATTCCTTCAGAAGAAATCCTTGTATTTCTTCACTAACATCATTGACTCCATCAGAGTGGAAAAGTCATAGGACTATCAAGACCCAATAACACTGCAAGTCTTTCAAAGTTTTCTGTTTTGTAATTGGGTTCTAATCCCCATGAATCCTGCCAACCTGGTGGGTCCATTTCATCTCAAAGCCACCGGCTTTGAATGGGTTCAGTTCAATCTCTAGCTCGTCTTCTTCTTTTCCGCTTGTCCATTTCAGGGTCGCTGTCAATCTCTAGCTATCCAATGAATTTTACTTTACACCACAGAGCCCACTAGCATTGTATTATTAGCAGTCAAATTTAAACATTGTATCAGTATCAGTGTTATTAGAGTTGAACGCGCTCATGTCTTGGAAGGGAAGAAAGGGTGGATTCTGCTGGGACTATCTGGCCCAGTTCTGGCTGCACGTTGGCACTGTTGGCTGGCTGCCGTCTCGGCATGTATGCGGCAACCTGTATCTAGCGCAGTTCCGGATGCATGTTGGCACTGTTGGCTGGCTGCCGTCTCGGCGTGAATGCGGCACCCATTATTTGGCCCAAGTCCAGCTGCATATTGGCACTCTCGGCCTGAATCCGTGGCTTCCTTAAGTCAGTGGGATATGATGTTATTACCTATGTATTAGGCACTGTGTGTATTGTGTATGAGTGTCTTTGTGACAGCGGCAGTAAAAGGTCAGCGTTCAGGAAAGTTCTGCCATAAGTGTCCTAGGAGAGGACCATGTCCTGTTTGAACAAGCACTGTATGAAAACCGTACCCCGGGCCTGGGACCCTCCCTAATGCCGAACAAACACTCATAACTCAAAATCTCTACCGTGAAATGATTTCATATTTATAGGTGTTAGAAAGGTGAAATTAAAAAAAAATCCACCTTAAAAAAATTCCGCTTTAAAAAATGCCTATTTAAATTAGACCTCCACATTAAATAAATGACCACTTCAAAAAACCCTTAAAACCTTAAAAAGACCAGTAATACATTTTGATTGCCACCTAAAAAAAATTCCACCTTAAGAAACCCACAATATTTTTAAGACCTCCACCTTAAAAACAACAACATTATATGGAGATCCACTTTAAAGATGACCTTTAAAATCTCAGAGAGTGCTTGTATATTTCTGTAACTCACACCCCTTTCTCTCTGTCTCACACGCACGCACACAACTGAAGGACTGAGAAGGATTCACAATTCAATGAATTCCTACGGGGGGACACCCTCCAAACAAACTCGTGTAGCTCAAAAAGTGTTCATTTTTTAACCAAAAATACCGTAGTGACAAGGACACTCTGGGGATCGATTTCGTGTAAAAATGTTTCAGTTTGAGCAAGAATTGATCGTGGTCTGACGAGTTAATTACAGAACAAATTATTGAAAAACTGCGCGCTGAGCCGCTCTGAAAATACATTGAACTCTATGGGAGCCAAAACCCTCCCTAGTGTCGAACAAAAATTCATAACTCAAAAACCGTATTTTCAAATGTTCTCATATTAACATTAATGGTCCCTACCATTTAAAATTTGAATGAAGTCTCTAGGTAAAAGTATAAGGAAGTTATGGGGAAATGTTCGGCTGAAAAGTGAAAAAAGGCTTTCCGGCCGAAGTGCCAGAGTAACGATGATGTCACGCACTGTGACCATCTCCCATTCAAGTGAATGGAGGGATATTGAAGGAGGGATTAAATGGAACGGATGAGTGCGAGAGGTCAGATTTTCGATGTGGTGGGTCTCGGTGGGCCCGGGTCTGACCGTCTGAAATCCCGTGTCCGTAGCTTCAAAATTGACCGAGTTAGAGCAGGTTGAAAATTTGGCCAATGCATTCCTATGGGAAAAAATCCCACTTTGGAAGCTCGTATTCCAGAATCCGTGAGACGGATCGCTCCAAAAAGCACAAACAACCCGAGTTGGCATAGGATCTATGACCGTGTGAAGTTTTGCGGCTGTAGCATGAAAACCCTAGGAGGAGTAGCATTTTACATTTTGCGAATAGAATAAGAAGAATAAGAATAAGAATAAAAATTAATAAGATCTCGAAGAACAGTAATTTGGCTTTGACAAGCCAAATTAATAAGAATAAGAATAAGAATAATACGATTTCGAAGAACACTAATTTGGCTTTGACAAGCCAAATTAATAATAATAAGATTTCGAAGAACAGTAATTTGGCTTTGACAAGCCAAATTAATTATGATAAATAGGGTTAGTAAAGAGACAGTGCCATGCTGAAGGGAGGAAATTGTTATTTAAGCCTTTGAAGATGACAGCTTTAAAATGAATGAACTCTGAATGAGAAAACGGAAGGTGGCAGAAGCGAACCGCTGTAAAAACACAGAAGACGACGATGAAGATTCGCGGTCTTTTCTGTGACCATGCGAGCAGCTCTCATCGGCCTCAGGGAAGAGCTTTGTTCCGTAAGTATTTCAATTTAACCTTATATTTTTGGATACATAATTTTTTTAGTATCGCCCAAATGTAGTTAACATCGTTAATGTTATGTACGTTATTCTGTCAACTGCTATAGGTTACATACGTAATATTGAACCATTTATTTTTTCAAATGACAAACTTTAGCTAACCTGTTTAACTCTAGCTAGATAGCTCTTTTTTTTCCTCTGACATAAAAAAAATTTAAATGACATGACAATCGCTCATACATGAGTTATTTTAATTTGAGTTATTATGTGGTTTGATGGCGTATTTTACAAGACGATGTGAGCATTTTTGTGGGTCTTTATGTTACACAGAACCGCATACCTTAGTATAAGAAATAATTAAACAGCTTAAACACATTAAGAAGACATAAGGTACTAGCTAAGTAGATTAAAATGCATTCTCAATCTCGGTGCTAGTTTTTGGTGTAATGTAATGTATTAAATATATAATTCCTCATACACTAGTTCTTTGTTTAGGGAGTTCCAGTGATTTTGGGCTAGTGATTAATGGGTTGAAGGAGGTTATACTTGAGAGAAAAAAATAAACAAAAGCATGTGAAGTAGTTTATTTTTGGAGCTGTGAAGTTAGTTAAGTTTTTCAAAATTAACTATCACCATGGGGTGGCATGGTGGTGCAGCAGGTAGCGTCACACAGCTCCAGGGGCCTGGAGGTTGTGGGTTTGAATCCCGCTCCGGGTGACTGTCTGTAAGGAGTTGGTGTGTTCTCCCTGTGTCTGTGTGGGTTTCCTCCCACAGTCCAAAAACACACGTTGGTAGGTGGATTGGCGACTCAAAAAGTGTCTGTGAATGTGTGTCTGTGTTGCCCTGTGAAGGACTGGAGCCCCCTCCAGCGTGTATTCCTGCCTTGCGCCCAATGATTCCAGGTAGGCTCTGGACCCACCGCGACCCTGAATTGGATAAGCGGTTACAGATAATTAATGAAACTATGAACTAATTCATTTTCTTTATGTAAAGATGGACTGCAGTAAGAAAACTAATGGGGCAGTGAGAAATGCAGGTGGGCAGGGAGAAAAGAAGATAGGTTAATTTAAGGTATTTAGACTAGATTTTTAGCATCAGTTGTAGTATAATCATTTGTATAACCATTTGTTCTATAACCTGATAATCTTTTACATTTGAAGTTCTGTAGTTAATGAAACTGCATGCATAAGCAGTTTACCGTTTTTCGTTAAATATTTTTAAAGAAAATATATTGAAGAGACCAGAACATGTACATAATGTCTATATGTTTAATTATAGAGCTGGAATTCAACAAGGGGTCCAACTGAGGTGACTACACTTGAGCGTTCTTTCACTACACTGCACATCCTGAAGAGCTTTGTTGTCCAAGCTGACAGAGATGAGGATACGACTAATATTTCCATCATTGTTGAGGGCAGTGAGGTATTGACAAAGTGTGACAACACAGCAGAGGCTTGCAAACTGTTGATGGAACTGATGTATGCCATGAATAAGTGTCAAATGTGTACTTACACATTTGAGGAAACTCAAACTGTTTAAAGTACCTTTTTGCCATTTTTTTTAAATCTTTTCCAAACCTACTGGTGAATTTTGTATTTAAGCGTTTTGTTATATGGCCATAGCATAGTACATAAATTACATATTTCTAAAGAAAAGTCTGAATGTAAATGGCAGTTCCAAACCAATAGTTTTTTTTTTGGGAAAAACAGTATTTGAATGTTAATTGGACTTAGGAAATCATGACACTGGTTGAGAGTATGCTGTGCGCGTTTGGCTGCCGCTTCTCACCAGTGTTTGTGTAGATTGTATGTTGATTGTAAAGCGTCCTTGGGTTTCTAGAAATGCGCTATTTGTGTAACATTAAATAAATTAAAATAAATAAATATTTTGTTGCTTTAGAAACAACATTTATTATTCTTAAAGCACATGTATATTAAACATGACTGGAAGCTTTGTTCTTCCAGGGACCATGTATCGGTGGTATTATTTTTCCATCTCACTTGTAGGTTGCTGTAGGGTAAAAGTGAAGATGATTGAAAATGTTCATTTAAAAACTGTCTTAAGGTATCTTAATTTCTTACATATAGTGTACTGACATTATTTCTAATGCACAGCCACCTGAGGATATCAGCATAGCCTACTCAATCCAACTAAAATAACTAATGATTCAAAGTTCAGGATTCATACATTTAAGAATTGTTAAGCTAAGCACATTCAGTCATTTCTAACCTAACTATAGAATATACAGTATTACTGATCCATTTTTATAGAGCTACTTTTCACTGAAAAGAAATCATGAAATCATGATTGATGAAAATAAGGAATTTCCAATTGTTGCATTTACCTTTTTTTCTTGTCTGTTCATTACAGCCTCCAAGTTTTCCAGGTAGGAATCCTTCATGAGTTCTAAGATTTTCTGGTGTTCTTTAATCTTCTTAATTATGTCTTCAGATTTTTTCACTTCGTTCCAGTCCTCCTCTGTCTAAAGAGTGAAGGTAAGAATTAATTACCAGATATTCATGGGGTAGTATCTGGTAATTACCAGTATATGGGAGTACAATTTATATTGATGGAATACATTAGAATTGTAACTCATATTCAACCAACACTAACTTATTTAACTTACAAAAGTAAAAAGATTTCCAAAATTATCACTGACCAACTTGAGTGTTTTTTGCAAATATAAACAAATTTAGAATTTGATGCCTGCATCACACTCCATAAACGTGGGACAGAAAAGTTTATAGAATATTCAAGTTACAGTTCTGAAGCTCAGAGATTTGAGGTTCAGCTCAGAAATGTTTCTTCCACCAACTAGTGCACATAATATTGTATAGTACACAGGTTTAACAGATGGAATTGCATAAGACATCATAATGCAAATATGATAACGCTACATGGGCTTGAGATTACTTTGGAAAACCAATGTCACATTAGAGTTTGATGTTCAAGAAAGTCCATGTTTCAGTTTGTTTTCAGTAAAAAAGTAAAGTTCTCTGTACTAAAAGCAAAAGGGACCTTCCAGTCTGTCATCAAGGTCTGTCATGGTTTGACTGTGTAACAGTGCCAATTGTAAGGGAGGCATGCATATTTTGGAAGTTACCCATAATTTGAAGGTATATATTGGAATTTTAAAAATATTATCTGCCATTCAAGGCAATGTATTTTCCTGTGAAGTTCAAGTTTACTTCAACAAAACAATTCTAGGCCTCTATAAAATTCTAGGCTTTGACTATATAAGCAATTGTCAGTGTCAAAACCTGAAAATTAGGGATAAACCAATCTGATACTAAGATCGAGTATCGGCCCGATACTAACACAATTTATTATTCAATATCCAATCCAACAAAGCCGATCTGTGTACAAAAGATAGGCCTTTTAATTTGAAATAACAGATACTGGAAGTGAAGACATGATGCTGCCTAACTACAGTGGCCTACTGAATCACATGGCTGTGGTGTGCAATATATTCGAAGGAAAACTTAAGTGGTACACTCACAGGACTGGTTCTCGGTGCTTACACACACTCACAGGCCAGTTCTCTCTCTCTCTCTCTCTCTCTCTCTCTCTCTCTCTCTCAGTGTGACCAAGTTACTTGTGTATTTTGAGGTTCAGCTAGATTTTAATTCGAATTACAGTTTATGCTAAATATTTACAAATAAGATTGATTACAGTTTATTTCATAAAGTGAAGCTGCTTAATTTTAGTTTTGGCTGTAATAAATACATTTTTATTAATTATTTATATATTTTAATAAGTTTTACTCCTTATATTTGTGACAAATAGCAGTTCAATACATTTATATCTACGTGTTCATTTGTTACATTTTGTTTCACAAAGTTAATGTTTAAGTCAGTCTTGATGCCTTAAGTCTCACACACAGTGAGGTAAACAGTTCAAACAATGTGTAACAGGCCCCTAGTGAGTGGGCTGCCAACAGATTATATCCTGAAAAGAAACAGGAAAATCATGAGACGGACGACAGTAGTGTGTTTCCTTCTCCAGCTTCTGCCGAGTCTTTATTTATACACATTCATGTGTTTCAAATCCTTTACAACACATCCAATCTTTCTGTATTACCAAAACCAAAATAGCATGGAATATAATTCATTATAAACTGAAATAATATAACCAAAATGTACACCGTCAAAACCAATGCTATCTTCAAATCAATTAAATATATGCTTGCTGCAATGCATACTTGGTTACGAAAAATAAGTGCAATATTATTTTCACATAGGCTTACAGGACAAACATTCCTGGGTTGTACCATAGTAAAGGCACATCAGTGTGGTGGTACACTTCAATGGACTCAACAGCGCAAAGAGAAAAACATTCACTCTCATCATTAACAATCATTTAACCCAGAACAATCACAAAACAACTTTCCTCAACTTTGATATAGGTACAGGAGCCGTGCTATTTAATTATTACAAAAGGGAGACCTTAAGTCCAGAAAAAAAACACAATCATGGCTACCACACACAGCTACAACGTATTTGCGTGGCAAGCTAAGCTAGCGCCAGGTGTCTTAGCAGCAACACTTCACTTCTTAAAGCACAAAATAAACAAACGAGTGTTCTGTTTGAATGAACTAATACTCTGGAGTTACCTTTACTTGGTATGCCAAATATATGGATCACATATGTGATGTTATTACTTGCTAACCTGAAAAGAAACAGGAAAATCATGAGACGGACGACAGTAGTGTGTTTCCTTCTCCAGCTTCTGCCGAGTCTGAAGACGGTAGCTGAAGCCACACTAAGCCGTCTCACTAGGGAGTAGGTGCCCCCTTGTGGCGTAACTCAGGAGAGTACTCCATTTATCTTATAACGGAAACCAGAAGACTGGGATCCTAACTTGACAAAATTACAAAGTCCACACAATACAACCAAAATTAACCACATAATGTGACCACACATTACGGTGTGTCACACGCTCCCTGACAAAATAAGAATGGCTCCTGACATTTACAACATTAATTTTTTTCCAAACACAATTAACACACAACAGTCATATTCAATAAAACAAGGGTGTTTTGTATGTGTAAGGTGTGTAAGTGTATGGGAAGTAAGGTGTGAAACCAGTGGGTCCTGGGATATAAGGGGAAATCATCCCTGACGGGATGTAGGGTGAAGAAAGCATTGCAACAGTGGGATGAGGCTGAAAAGAAGGTTCACCCAAAGTCTGATATGTGAACATCTGCCTAGGCTTTCTCTCCCTTGTTGACCTTCTTATGCCTCTGGATGAGTGTGGTGGGGGAGTGTGTGTAGGTCCTTCTTCTTCACTTGGAATTAAGGGATCATCTTCTGCGCTTTCTGATGGGACTGAGTCAGGTAGTGAAAGTGCTTCCGCAAGGTTGTCTTCAAAAGTGACTTGCTCCTGGCTGACTGGCGTATTGGGATGATTTTTTTTTCCATACAGGTGCATGTGCATGATTGTTTGCTTTTGCAGGGAACGGGTTTGTCTGATGTTGGGTGGGTCTACTCGGATGAGCCTTTCTCCCAGTGGACACTCTCTCTCTTACAGGAATCCTCAACCAAAATGTTTCATTACTGTCTTCCGAGTCTGAGCCACTTGCTTCCAGCTGTCGCCTCACTTCTCTGTCATATGACTGATTGTTTCTTTTTGTTCGTCCACTTGGTGTAGGTCTAGGGATGTTTGGTGGAGTCTCAACTGGTAAGTCGTTCACAAGTAGTAACAAGTTACGGTGGAGTACTCGGGTCTTCTGTCTGTCTCCTGTCTCTCGATAAACCACATACACAGGATTGTCAGCTACTTGTTCTTTGACTACATAGATGCTTCTTTCCCAGTATGATCTGAGTTTCCCGGGCCCCCCTCTCTCACTGAAATTTCTAACGAGGACCCGGTCCCCAGGATGCAAGATGACACCCCTGAGCTTTTTGTCATAATAGGATTTGCCTCGTTCACTGGATAGTCTACTGTTCTCACAAGCAATCTTGTATGCTTCCGTCATCTTTTCTGCCCATCTCTCAGCATAGCTTCTGTGAGACAAAGTTTTTTTCTCCCCAATTAGGCCAAACAACAAATCTATTGGGAGACGGGGATGATGCCCATACATCAAAAAATAAGGAGAGTACCCGGTTGACTCATGTCGTGTGCAGTTGTAAGCATGCACTGTTTGTTGGAGGTGATCTTTCCAGCGTTCTTTTTCTTTATCACCAAGTGTCCTAAGCATCTGCAAGAGAGTGCGGTTAAACCTCTCAGCAGGATTGCATTGGGGATGATATGGTGTGGTCCTCGAATGTCCAATACCAGCTTTCTCCCTCAGAGTCCTGAAGAGCTCATTTTCAAATTCACGACCCTGGTCATGATGCAGCCTGCCAGGATACCCAAAACGCTGGATGAAGTCACCGAAGATGCGCTCAGCTGCTGTCCTCCCTGACTTATTTTTGGTTGGGTATGCCTGAGCAAACCTCGTGAAATGATCCAATACGACCAATATATATTCATATCCACCTCGGCTGGTTTCTAGATGGAGGTAATCTATGCATACAAGGTCTAAAGGTGAATTTGAAGTTATTGTACCCATTGGGGCACGCACATGTCCAGCCGGTTTTTTCTGCTTGATACAGGGACATTTCTTAGTGACATATTCCTCAACTTCCTGCTTCATAAACGGCCAGTAAAACCTCTCTCTAGCTAGAGACAGTACCCGTTCCGTACCAATATGCCCCATGTCATCATGGAGGTACTTTAACACTATAGCCTTGTATCTAGCTGGGAGGACAAGTTGCTGCCTTTCACTGGTCTGTCTGTGCAAAAGTCCATTGTCGAGATACAGTTTGCTCCATTCATGAAGGAGTCTCCTGGCTGATCTATTTACTGTCCGTCGTATCTCATTTGTCATTACAACATTGCTCTCTTTTAGCTGGATGACTTCTCCCACTGCCGGGTCTTCCCTTTGAGCCTTGGCCAACTCCTCACTGCTGATGATTGGGAGTGATGTTGGGGGGTTTTGGCTCGTGTTAGCGGTGAGAGCCAGGGCAGCAACCCATGCTACATCCTGTTCCTGGGCTGCTTTAGTGCCACCCCATGTGGCTTGCACCACCTTGTGAGACAACTCCTCAGTACACTCTGTCACATACTTGTCAATGTCAAGGGGCATGCGGGACAGTGTGTCAGCATCTGAGTTTGCTTTTCCTGGTCTATATTTGATCTCAAACTGGAAATCTGACAACTCCCCAACCCAACGATGTCCGACAGCATTGAGCTTAGCAGTGCTCATCACATAAGTTAGTGGGTTGTTGTCAGTGTAAATGGTGAAGTGTGGAGCATAATACAAATAGTCTCTAAACTTTTCGCACACTGCCCATTTAAGAGCCAGGAATTCCAACTTCCCACTGTGCAGGCGATAGTTTTTCTCAGCCTGCGACAGTGTCCGGGAGCCATACCCAATAACCCTCAACCTATTGTCCTGCTGCTGATAGAGTACAGCACCCAGGCCTTGTTCTGAGGCATCTGTGTGTAACAAGAAAGGTAAATTGAAGTCTGGGTAGGCCAAGACTGGAGGACTGGTTAGCATGTCAATAAGCTGCTCCAGCACCCACTGGTGTTCACTAGTCCAATCCACAGGTGTACTGGAAGGTAGCTGGTTACTCTTGGGTTTCTTTTGGTGAGACTGTGCTAGTGGCATGCTAGTCTTGGCTTGGAGGAGTTCATACACAGGCTTTGCTATGCGTGAGAAGTCCTGGATGTAGTTACGGTAATAGCTGAGGAAGCCTAGGAGCCGTCTCACATCGCCAACAGTCCGAGGTGTTTTGGCCTTGAGTGACTGCACAGCCTCTAGGTCCTTTGGGTCAATTTGTATGCCCTCCGCAGATACAAGGCGACCTAAATATCTCACCTGCCTGCGAAACAGTTCACACTTCTCAGGTCTCAATTTTACGCCATGACGTTGCAGTGCTTGTAAAACTTTGCGGACGCCCTTTACATGCTCCTCAAAAGTCTTAGTGTAGCAGAGAATGTCATCCAAGTAGGGGATACAGCATTCATCCCTGAATGAAGCCAACATCTCTTCCATACTCCTTTGAAAGGCTGCAGGAGCATTGGAGAGGCCAAACGGTATTCTAACCCACTCATATAACCCCCAGGGGGTTACAAAGGCAGTGAGGTGCCTTGAACCTTCTGCCATAAATCCCTGGTGGTATGCCTTCCCTTGGTCAAGAATACTGAACCAGGAATGGCCCCCCAGTGTGTCGATCAGATCTTGGATTCGAGGCAGTGGGTGCCTATCAGGGATGGTCTTTTGGTTCAGTAACCGATAATCAATGCAAAGACGTAATGTGCCGTCCTTTTTGCGGACACATACAACGGGGGCAGCATAAGGAGACTTTGATTTGACAATCCAACCTTTTGCCAAAAGGTCCTGAATATACTCTTTTACTTCATTAAACAGTGGCTTTGGGACTGAGCTATAGGCTTTTTGCACAGGAATGTCATCCTTAAGGTTCAGTGACATCTGTAGATTTGGGATGCAGCCAATATCATCAGTATCCATTGCAAAAGCAGCCGACTCCTCATACAACATTCTTTTCACAACCCCTTGTTGCTCTTCCGTAAGGTGTTTCACATCAACTGGGGGATGCCAAAGTAGTGGTGAGCGGGTGGAAGTAGGTGGAGGAGTGGTCACCCTTTGGATCTTGGTGTCTTTGTTTGGGGGTGAGTCAGTTTGAACAATTTTTTTAATGGGCTGGATACTGCCAACCAATGATTTTCGAGGTAGGACGATGTCATGTTTTGTCTGGTTTCCTAGGGGTAGGTTTACATGAGAAGTTTTCCCCATCTGAATTTCTAAGAGACCCTCACCTATGTCGAGCTGTTGTAACTGTGAACAGCTTTCCTCAGGCTCAAACAACACCAAGGAGTCAGAAGGGTCAAGCTGTGGTGGTACTTTAAATTTTATCCAGGTTACGCTACCAGCTGGGATGATTTTTTTTCTTTTGACCTATTCTCAAGCGTCCCTGTGCTGAAACAGTTTTTTTGGTCTGTACAAAATGTACAATGGTCTGTGCTGTGTCACTAGGGATTGACATTGCTCCACCTAGTAAGCGAGTTAATGTGGGAGCTAGTCTTTCTGATTTCCCCTGAATCACCACTTCTATCACATTGAATCCCAAAAGTGGCACCTCTAATGGTAATGATCTCACCAGGAAGGGCACGCTGATTGCTAAGTCTGGATCTTCATTCCCTGGTAAGTTCACAGTTATGATGACCCAGCCATCAAAAGGAATTTGTTCTCCACTCACTGCATACACTTCTAATGTTCTTTGGTCCTCCATGACTCCAATTAACTCAGTCAGTGGACGAATGTCGAGATCAGGTAAGTATTTTTCTTTCCAAGGTCGGTCGATTATGCTGACTTGGGCCCCTGTGTCCAGAAGAGCATCAACAGCAAGGCCGTTGAGAATACACTTAGTCAAAGCCTTCCTGCCTATTAATTTAGCAACCGTTTCATTGGTGTCTTCCATGATGTCTTTCGGAGAGTTAACAGCAGTTTCCTTGCAGCCAGACTTTTTGTTAACAATAGCTGTTTCAATGGTTGCTTTTGACTTGCTGTTCCTAGTCTTACTGTGGACACTACCAGGTGTAGCTTTTTGGTCTGGACATTGGGACTTAGGAGGAACTCCGGTTACTGTTTGTCCCCCCACAGCAACCGGTTCATGTTTCCCTGCTGTTTAGGGTGTTGTAGGCAACCTACGGCCCTGTGTCCCAGTTCACCACATGAAAAACAATGTTTACAATCTTGTAAACCCTCCTGCACACACCTTTGACAGCCGAAGTGGTTCTCCCTTCTGGCTACTTGCGGCTTGCCAGGTGGACCGCTATACATCTGTTTTCTCTCCACTTTCTCTGCCAGTGAGTCCACTAATTTGGTGAGTACGTCTATCTTTTCAGCAAGTTTCTGTACTTCATCTGGTTTAGTGTTACGCTCTGAAGTCTCTTTCCTTACACTGGGCTGCTGCACACTCTCTCGCTCCACCTGCACACTATGTGCAGTAGCTTGTTTTGAGCGTTGAGCTGACCCCAGACGCCTTTGTCGCTCACTCTCATCACTGGTTACTCTCATTACATGTTTTAGGATTGTCTCATCTTTAACTGTTTGGTCTGAAAGGAAAGGCTTCAGCTCCCGGCGAATATCATTATGTTTGTGTCCTATTCCCTGGTACACCGTGTGTAGAAAGACACCTTGTACTGTGTCTGGGCTATATCTAATATCAGTCCCTGGCTGTTTTGATTCAAACAAGATTCTTTGCTTCAGTCCAATAACTCGGTAGAGGAACTGTTGAGGAGTTTCATGTTCTTTTTGTTTTGTGCACATTAGTTCCTGAAATAGTTCAGTGCTATTCCTTTCACCTAAGTGCGACTGGAGGAACCCCTTGAGCTCAGCTATAGTCATGTCTTCCTTATTAACCAGCATGTCTTTGAAATCCCCTGGTTTCATTATCCTAAGCACACCTCTCACAATCTCTGAGTCCGTAAAGTTTTCTTTTAACCCCTCTTCTATTTGTCTGCCCACACTGTTGTAACTTATGTCCGAAGAGTGGTCCCCGATTTGGCCTCCCTGGACTTTAAATTCACGGCGGTGAATGTAGGCAAGATCCTTTAGAGACACTACTTGTTCAGGCCCTGAATGTCTGGAAGTGTCTCTCTGGGTTTCAGAGTGAGGTATGGCACTGTTTGTTAGAGCAGGCCATGTAGATGTAGGCTGGTCTTGTGGGGTGTGTATGTGTGCAAGTCTAGAAAGTTTTTTGCTTAAATCCTCATAATCTAACAGCATCCTCTGTACAGTCTCTGGTGAAATATTACAAGTAACATCACTTTTGTCAGTGGCTAGCTGATCATTTGTTGTTACAGAAGTAGTAACATTTGTTATACTAGTTAATGGCACATCAGTTGTAGCCGGTTGGGATGATTCAATAGGTGGAGCAGAGTCAAATGTTGCCACTGGCTTTACATTTACATTTGACTCAAAAGGCAGCATCACACTACTTTGAGACTGAAAAACCTCATCAACAATATCTTTCAGGGCTAGCAGTTCTCCCATGCCCCTATCTTCAGCCTCTAACAAGTTCTTACTGTACATGAAGGAGTGGATGTACTCGAAGCATCCTTCTGCGTCTTCACTGGAAAGTTCTGCCGCATCCTTGCCTGAAACCGGACCAACTGTAGAGGCAATCTTGAAAAGTTCGTTGGATGACAGCGAAAGCAGGGTCTTCCTGATGTCCCACACCAGGTTCTTCCTCTCGTGGTCTGCCATGGCAACGTCTTCCACAGTCTCCCACAGCAGATGACCCTCAGGAACAGCTCCTCCCTCGCTTTGTCACCAGCTCACCCTCTGGCAGTGAGTGTAACGCCACCAGCTTTACCAGTCGCAGATAATGTAAATTGTGGGATTAGCTCGTGACCAACATCGAGAGCCTATCCCAGGACGAGCCCCCAAGAATCTGTAACAGGCCCCTAGTGAGTGGGCTGCCAACAGATTATATCCTGAAAAGAAACAGGAAAATCATGAGACGGACGACAGTAGTGTGTTTCCTTCTCCAGCTTCTGCTGAGTCTTTATTTATACACATTCATGTGTTTCAAATCCTTTACAACACATCCAATCTTTCTGTATTACCAAAACCAAAATAGCATGGAATATAATTCATTATAAACTGAAATAATATAACCAAAATGTACACCGTCAAAACCAATGCTATCTTCAAATCAATTAAATATATGCTTGCTGCAATGCATACTTGGTTACGAAAAATAAGTGCAATATTATTTTCACATAGGCTTACAGGACAAACATTCCTGGGTTGTACCATAGTAAAGGCACATCAGTGTGGTGGTACACTTCAATGGACTCAACAGCGCAAAGAGAAAAACATTCACTCTCATCATTAACAATCATTTAACCCAGAACAATCACAAAACAACTTTCCTCAACTTTGATATAGGTACAGGAGCCGTGCTATTTAATTATTACAAAAGGGAGACCTTAAGTCCAGAAAAAAAACACAATCATGGCTACCACACACAGCTACAACGTATTTGCGTGGCAAGCTAAGCTAGCGCCAGGTGTCTTAGCAGCAACACTTCACTTCTTAAAGCACAAAATAAACAAACGAGTGTTCTGTTTGAATGAACTAATACTCTGGAGTTACCTTTACTTGGTATGCCAAATATATGGATCACATATGTGATGTTATTACTTGCTAACCTGAAAAGAAGCAGGAAAATCATGAGACGGACGACAGTAGTGTGTTTCCTTCTCCAGCTTCTGCCGAGTCTGAAGACGGTAGCTGAAGCCACACTAAGCCGTCTCACTAGGGAGTAGGTGCCCCCTTGTGGCGTAACTCAGGAGAGTACTCCATTTATCTTATAACGGAAACCAGAAGACTGGGATCCTAACTTGACAAAATTACAAAGTCCACACAATACAACCAAAATTAACCACATAATGTGACCACACATTACGGTGTGTCACAAATGGTATTGGCGAATACACAACATTTTATACGAAAAGTGCAAATTTGGATCAGTGCATCCTTAATAAAAATTATGCAAAATGTGAATCACTATTATTTCTGTCTGAAAGACTGTAGTATTCCTTACCATGTCCTCAAAGCTCTGTCCATGGTAGTAGTGCTTAAAGCCTGGAAACTGGACCCCAACGTTAAAGAGCTCTTTTACAAACTGGATTCGAAAAAAGTTGGGACACTAAACAAATCGTGAATAAAAACTGAATGCAATGATGTGGAGATGGCAAATGTCAATATTTTATTCGTAATAGAACATAGATGACAGATCAAAAGTTTAATCTGAGTAAATGTAACATTTTAATGGAAAAACATGTTGATTCCAAATTTCAGAGTGTCAACAAATCCCAAAAAAGTTAGGACAAGTAGCAATAAATGTTTGGAAAAGGGAAATTGAGCATATAACGAACAGCTGGAAGACCGATTAACACTAATTACGTCAATTGACAACATGATTGGGTATAAAAAGAGCTTCTCACAGTGTCAGTGCCTCTCTGAAGCCAAGATGGTAAGAGGATCACCAATTCCACCATTGTTGTGCAGAAAGATAGTGCAGCAATACCAGAATGGTGTTACCCAGCGTAAAATAGCAAAGACTTTTAAGTTATCATCATCAACCTTGCATAACATCATCAAAAGATTCAGAGAATCTGGAACAATTGCAGTGGGTAAGGGTCAAGGCCATAAATCTCTACTGGATGCTCGTGATCTCCGGGCCCTTAAACGTCACTGCACCTCAAACAGGAATGCCACTGTCAAGGAAATAACAGAATGGGCTCAGGAATACTTCCAGAAAGCATTGTCAGTGAACACAATCCACCGTGCCATCCGCCGTTGCCAGCTGAAACTCTACAGTGCAAAGAGGAAGCCATTTCTAAGCAAGCTCCACAAGCTCAGATATTTGCACTGGGCTAGGGGTCTTTTAAAATGGAGTGTGGTAAAATGGAAGACTGTTCTGTGGTCAGATGAGTCACGATTTAAAGTTCTTTATGGAACACTGGGACACCATGTCATCCGGACCAGAGAGGACAAGGATAACCCAAGTTGTTATCAACGCTCCGTTCAGAAGCCTGCCTCACTGATGGTATGGGTTGCATGAGTGCTTGTGGCATGGGCAGCTTGCATGTCTGGAAAGGCACCATTAATGCAGAGAACTATGTTCAGGTTCTAGAACAACATATGCTCCCATCTAGACGTCGTATCTTTAAGGGAAGACCCTGCATTTTTCAACAAGATAATGCCAGACCACATTCTGCAGCAATCACAACATCATGGCTACGTAGGAGAAGGATCCGGGTACTGAAATGGCCAGCCTGCAGTCCAGATCTTTCACCTATAGAGAACATTTGGTGCATCATAAAGAGGAAGGTGTGACAAAGAAGGCCCAAGATGATTGAACTGTTAGAGGCCTGTATTAGACATGAATGGGAGAGCATTCCTATTTCTAAACTTGAGAAACTGGTCTCCTCTGTCCCCAGACGTCTGTTGAGTGTTGTAAGAAGAAGGGGGGATGCCACACAGTGGTAAAAAATGGCCTTGTCCCAACTTTTTTGGGATTTGTTGTCACCATGAGATTTTGAAACAACATATTTTTCCCTTAAAATGATACATTCTCTCAGTTTAAACTTTTGATCTCTGATTTGTGTTCCATTCTGAATAAAATATTAGATGTTGGCACCTCCACATCATCGCATTCAGTTTTATTCACAATTTGTTTAGTGTCCCAACTTTTTTGGAATCCGGTTTGTAAATCATTGGCCACCAAATGTAGTTGCTCCTCTTCAAAAGCAAACACCATCCCATCCTCACACACTATCAGAACCAACTCAGCACTGTCTGCATTACATTGAAACTTCTCAAGGACCCCAATTACTTCCATTCTCATGTGATCTGGAAGATAGAACTGTTCGCACTCCTCTAAAAGATCAGGTATATCTTTGTACGATGTGTTGTTGAAGGGTCCAACTCTGAATTGATATTTATCCACCTTTTTCAGTACAATATACTTCCCACTGGGTTTCTCAGCAACACTGCGAATCTTCTGAAGATTTTTTCGCACCATCTAAACAAAAAAAGTCAAAGTGTTATTTTGAAGATTGGTGGCTGTCAAATTTTGTGATTTGACACCTATGCTGCTTTTCCACAGCATGGCTCCAACGCTACACGACTCGGTCGCTTAAAGCTTGTTGCTTTTCCACTGGCAGGGCTCCTCCACGAAATAGAACAGGTGACGCCGCAAGTCCCCATCTCTAACAGAGATCACTGGCTTTGAAAACCACAACATCATCGGCGGTAAAGTTAGGCACTCTTTACTCATTGTGTAATCGTGTTCTTTTAGCTTTTTGGACTGAACAGGGCTCCGTGCCCCAGATCTCACAGATCAGTTTTACTTGTTACTTGCCAATCAGCGCTCTGCAGAGTTTACACATCACATTTTAGTACTCGGCATGGTCGGAACCTGGAGTGAGCTGGGACTGAAAATCTACCCGGTTCCATGTACTAGACTTGCCCAGTAGAAAAACAAAAGAGCCACATCGAGTAGAGTCATGTAGGTTCCATGCAGTGGAAAAGCGCCACTAGTCAATACCAAGGTTTACAAACCTTACCTTCTCTAAGGTCAGGAATGAGGAATTCCTGCCTAATTGGGTCTTGCTGGCTAGATGGTGAAACCCAAAAATGTATCAATAAAAAGACACATAGTTATATGTAAAAGGCTGTTACAGATTTTCTCAATTGCTTTGGTGCATTTCTCTGATCAGAGTTAAAATTCACGTAACTGTTAGTTCAACCTCCACAAGATATAGTCATTTGTGCATAAACTGCAGTAGTAGTTTTTAATTCAATCCAACAAATTACAAATGCATCAATTGCTTCCAGATAATTATCTGCTGTTTTATAACATTATCAATTGCTTGTGTCATGTCAGTCAAAATTAACTATACTTATGAATACTGAATATTTTTCCCAAATAATTTTTCAAAATTAGTCAAGCAAATCATAAGCATTTCTTTCTGAAAATGTCCCCCAAATTAAAAAATTTCTCTCAGGTGAACCTCAGCTTTCACTGATCGAGTGTTTGAAGCTATGTTATGAATCACTATGTTATGAATAATTCAGATGAAAGGTAGGGACTATGTTTACAAAGGATTTATGTATCGTGTCAGCTACAGTGTGTGATGTAAATCCTATCATGAATATGTAAGTACGCCCGGATTTGAGGCCTCCCATTGGCGAAAACCTTAAGAAGCGTGTAAACAAGCATCACTATTCTCTCACACTGTGTGTGACACATACTGAGGCGTAATTCATTCACATTGATAAATTATGTGCACTCTTTTAATAGCATACTGCTAAAAAAAACGGTGTCAATACAAACCCGTGAAATATTCCACATCTTTCTGTAAACATCTATAATATGTTTAAAGTTACATTAATTTACTCATGTTTTATTTAATTATGTGTATCTACTTCTATATATACATTAAAAACTCAAATGGAATTGCACCAAAAAATCTGAATTAAAAAACTGCTTTTTTCAGCAGTAAATTCTGTGGTGGTTGAAGTGAGGGGTTTATATAAACCCCTCGTTCAACAATATAATGTATTATATTTAAATATGTATAATGGTTATGCAAAATCTCATAAAGAAAAAAAAACATTGCTCAGAACATTAAACACTGGAATATTTCCATTATTTGGTAAGTTAAGGCTTTATGTTGTTTCAGCAATAACGCAAAACACCAGTAGGTGGCAGTAAAGAATCATGATTCACTTAATACACAAACTTAACATGTTAACACGTAAATACCTTAGCGTGTTAACACGAAATTATACGCTACGTGTTAACACGGAGAATCCAACACGTTTAGAGACCAACGGCGTTCCATAGTATTCACGCGTTTAGAGCCCAATGGCGTTCTATATAAATATGGCGACACAGCTGCGGCCGTTACCAATTCCGATTTTCATTTGCCCTCACACTTGGAAGTGTGTACCATCTATGACACACATGCAGCCACTCACAGGGAGTAGAGGGCAAGGAAGAGCGGGATTTCCCCATTATATGTAATGCTGCATGCTGGAGCGCTCGGCAACAAACACCAAAATGCATCCCGCTGATATATATATATATATATATATATATATATATATATATAAGGGTTTTTATATAGCGTTTAATAATGTGGCGATTGACATTATAATCATTGTTCAAACTTGTTTAGTCTCGGCTTACATTTATAAACTGTTTTGTCTATTATTGTTTTCGCTGTTGCTGTGCGTCACATCACAATGCATTCTGGGCAAGTTTTGTTTCTGGAGTGAACATCCGTGTTAACTCATTCCCTCATTTAACACACTTCACTTCGTTTCATACAGAAGTGGATCGCACATGAGATTCCTCCGAGGGGAAGTGGATGAGAGCGAGTTAAAGCCCCTGCGAACCCATTTTGAAATTATGTTTTTTATATAATTCTAAACATGGGTGTCATGTGAAACTTTCAGCAAAATTTAAATAAAAAACACAAAACGAAAATATGATCTATCTAAACGGTTTTTGAGTAATAACAAAATATTTGTCTTTTATTTACAGAAAACATTATTTCATTCATTATCTGTAACTACTTATCAAGTTCAGGGTTGCGGTGGGTCCAGAGCCTACCTGGGATCATTGGGCACAAGGCAGGAATACACCCTGGAGGGGGCGCCAGTCCTTCACAGGGCAACACACACACACTCACATTTACGGACACTTTTTGCAGTCCCTAGAGCTGTGTGACTGCGACACTACCTGCTGCGCTACCGTGCTGCCCTAGAAAACATGCATAATAAAACATAAAAGGATGCGATATACATCACATCTCGTAAACTCATGTATAATCTACAATCCGGAGTATACCCGTGGTAAATACAACTTTGTCTGGCATTCAGGTGCAATTTACAAGTCAGAAAAATTGTATTTCCCAGTTTCTGACATCACTCAAACGCAGCATTACACTGAACTGCAGTTATCATTTTACACAAGATAACATTAAACAATGAAATGGCACAGGTGGGTAGAATTGGCATTATACAGCTGATCATGTACGAACCTATGGACATCTTTTGTTTTTTATGTGTCTGTGGTGTGGGTTCGTGTGATGAGATGGTGAGCTAAAGCTTAGGAGCCATTAGTAAATGAGCTGGCTAGCTAGCTATTCACCAAGCTTTGAGGAAGGAATGCAAAACGTAAACAGAGCAAACAGTACACAAAAAAAGAACAAGCCTGAATGGATTAAGGCTGAGTACAGCAGAGATAGCAACACTCGGTGGTTGTGGGTTGGATTCCCGCTCCGGGTGACTGTCTGTGAGGAGTTGGTGTGTTCTCCCTGTGTCTGCGTGGGTTTCCTCCGGGTGCTCCGGTTTCCTCCCACGGTCCAAAAACACACGTTGGTAGGTGGATTGGTGACTCCAAAGTGTCCGTAGGTGTGAGTGTGTGAGTGAATGTGTGTGTCTGTGTTGCCCTGTGAAGGACTGGCCCCCCTCCAGGGTGAAGGGTGTATTCCCCGCCTTGCGCCCAATGATTCCAGGTAGGCTCTGGACCCACCGCGACCCTGAATTGGATAAGCGGTTACAGATAATGAATGAATGAATGAATATATATATATATATATATATATACACACACACACACACACATACAGGGTGGGTCATTTATAAGAATACATCTTAATAAAATGGGAAAGGTTGGTGATATTAACTTATTGTGACACATCAAACTTATTGGGAATTTCACAAGAAAAGCAATGGTGTGCTTAAAGTTTAACGTAACTTTATTCTTTCATGAACCGCGACCCTGAACTGGATAAGCGGTTACAGATAATGAATGAATGAATGAATATTCTTTCATGAGTTATTTACAAGTTTCTGACCACTTATAAAATGTGTTCAAAGTGTTGCCCATTGTGTTGGATTGTCAATGCAACCCTCTTCTCCCACTCTTCACACACTGATAGCAACACCGCAGGAGAAATGCTAGCACAGGCTTCCAGTATCTGTAGTTTCAGGTGCTGCACGTCTAATATCTTCACAGCATACACACTTGCCTTCCGATGACCCCAAAGATAAAAGTCTAAGGGGGTCAGATCGGGAGACCTTGGGGGCCATTCAACTGGCCCACAATGATCAATCCACTTTCCAGGAAACTGTTCAACTAGGAATGCTCAGACTTGACACCCAAAATGTGGTGGTGCACCATCTTGCTGGAGAAACTGAGGGAACGTGCCAGCTTCAGTGCATGAAGAGGAAAACACATCATCATGTAGCAATTTTGCATATCCAGTGGCCTTGAGGTTTCCATTCATGAAGAATGGCTCCACTATCTTTGTACCCCATATACCACACCATACCATCAGGATGTGCATCACCTGAAACTACAGATACTGGTAGCCTATGCTAGCATTTCTCCTGCAGTGTTGCTATCAGTGTATTATAGTATCTTCTTCGTATTTGGAAGCGTTTCTGTGTCACAAAAGCCTTTCACTTTCCCCTCTATATTTTACAAAACTGAAGTCGTCACTTCTGTCCCTATAACGACACAAATGCACTGACACACCTGACCGTTACTGAATTTGCTAAAGCTGTAAAGTAGCACCCTCTAGGGTCACAGAATTTGGTGTAACACCGGAACAGGGAGAGAATGAATTAGAGCTATCACATACAGCACGTTTTATCAGCCAGACCTTATAAAATATGGAATAAAAATATTTTTACATAATGACTGGATCCCAGCGATGCTCTGATCATCCCAGCAAACACACAACGTCCACACAACGTTGTATTTTAGGAGTGGTTATGTTGGTGGCCACGTTACTTAACAGGCACTCTCTTACTATGTTGTTAATATGTTGCACTAAGGTTGGTGGCAATAAAACCCTGCATCTACTTTCTATCAACCTATTGATAAAGGTTGCAGTTATGAATTATGTGGGTTGGTGCCGATATAACCAATGAAGTACGTTATGACAACTGCGCGAATCAGATTCTACTGGTCCCGCTGCAACCTTCTGTCCACCTTTCTGCAACCTGCTCCTGGAGGGCACGAGAGAAATTTAATGTTTTGTCAGTTGGCGAAGATCCGTTGCTGCGTTGAAGTCTCACAGGATTTCAGGTGAGTGATTTATAAATTATGACTATAAAATATAATTTTTAGAACATTTTCGTATGTATATGTTGTATACTATATACCTACTATCACAGTCCCCATTTACAGACAATTCTGGGTAGATAACAGTATTCTTGCTTAGTTTATCAGCATTATTTGTACAATTGATGTTAGCGAGTTAGCTAATGTTACTGAACAGAACGTATAACTAATAAGTTATACTAATATACTAATATTTAAAACTATAATTTTAAAGAGCATTCGAGTCCCACACCTCTTCCAGTACTCGCCTGCCTTTTTCGTTGGTCCTGAAGTTATTTTGACGTTTTAAAGGAGTATTAGTGTGGCAAAAGGGTGTTGGGAGTCGACTCTTCTGATTCTAAAACTCCCATGACTACAATAGACAAAATACCTTTGTCTTTTTGTCATCGTACTGTAGAGCTACAACTGAGGGAAATGTTGATAGAGGTGTGTCTCTGAACAAAAGAGAGCTTGAGTGACTGCGAGTGCCATGAATGGGTTAATTGGCAAAAGCTAACGCATCTCACTGTAAGTTCAGTCAGACGCATTTCACATAAATGTCTTGGTATGTCTACCTTTTAACTGCCCAAACAATAAATTGTAGGCAATTTCACTTGCTGTTGTGTTATGTGGATACTATGAGGTAGCTGGACTTAATGTGTGCATTTCTTTTTTCCGTTTTCCTGTCGTCCACATGTTGAAATACATTTATCATCTCGTAATTAATAATTCCGTATAGGTCTAACCTACCATTTAGAAGTTTAGAATAATAATACAAAAGTTTTTAATCCATATTCTCAATAATGTAAAACCCATTTACTTTAGTTAAAATGTTTAAAACGTTTCTATTCTACACTTAAATACTACTAATGTGCAAATTTACAGGTCTCGGGTAATTAGGACACTATCAAGGATGCTCTAAACAAAAATGAATTATTCAGAATGATGAACTGTAGATGATTTTTAAATTACTAAGTAAACTGTGTTACACTGAGAAATTAATATTTTTTATAATTTATAACTTAACATAACTCATGCATTAACTCATTATACATCAATGTATATTTATTTATCAATTTATTGTTCAAAGAATTTTTAAAATATGTAATCAAATATGTAAAAATACTGTAAATGAATAGTTTGTAATATTTATTTTCCCAATGCGATATTTATTAATGTACAGTGACATGCCAAATGTCATGGAGTAGCGTTATGTAAATTGATTATCAAGTGTTACCTCAGAGGATGACTTGGCAATGCCCGTACCTGTATACATTGTGAGGTGTTATCCTGTGAGTGAGGTTGAACATTGGCCAGCATGCTAATGTCAAGGCGACATATATTATCAGAGTTTGGAAAAGGCAAGGGAGCATGTGTCAGACAGATGGCATGTTCCACTTCCAAAGTTGAGTGGGCATTTAACATTCCTCTATCTACAGTATAACATGTGCAAGGAATACATAATCGAAGACTTTACCAAGACAAGCGATCACAGGTCAGTGCAATGTTCTTTAGCAGGATATGGGAGCACAAGGTCCACCAGTCCATGTCTTCATGGGGTCTGGGTCACATACACACTGTACAATCAGTCCAAAACAACTGATTCATTGGACCAAGCCACATGTTGCCAGTCTTCTAGCGTCCTTTTAGCAACCTTCTGAGCCCATGTAATGTGGTGTTTGGTTTCATGGTTTGAACAGAGGCACTCTGGTAGGTCTTCTTGTGGGTGGACACTGTGCTATAAACTGTGGGTGGAAATGCCTTCTATGATGTATTCCCTGTACAATGGATTGAGTAATATTAAATGGCCACAAAACTTTGAAAATGTTATGTCCCATCTGTCTGGCACCCACTATCACGTCGTTCAAACAGTCTTTTAAGGTAACATCACTTAAAAATCAATTCACAAACTGCTATTCTACGACATTTGGCATGTCAGAGTAAATTATATTTTAAATTATTTAATGACCCAGTCACTCCTACACTCTTATTTTACAGCAATATAATAATGGATTTGTGATAACAGTTGATGAGTTTCTGACTTTAAATTGGACCTCTTAATATTTAAGGATGGTTAAAAGAGGATGGAGCAGGAAAGACTACCTCAAAAGATGGAGATCAGCCAGGAGAATGCTTGGAGGATTAGGGGTCTCAGAAAACAAAACAGAAAAAAATATGATAAAAATTTCTTCTCTCATATCTGAGGCAAGCACCCAGGAGCCTATTGTAGGGACAATTTGCAGTCCTTACTTGTCTGAGGAATACAGCCAGGAAGACAATGAGACTGACTGCAATTATTCCTTATTTGAGGCAAACAGCAAAGATGCCACTGTTGAGATTGGCTGCAGTGTTGCATGTAACACATGTACATATAATGCAACAACTCCCTCTCAGTCAAGTCTGAGGAAAGAGGTGCTGAAACAAGATATACAGAAACAGCTTGCATGCTGGGTGAATGAAAACAGTGTTTCACATAGGGCTGTTGATGATCTTTTGAAAATCCTTAGCTCTGTTGGTTTAACAGTACCTTTAACCACCCGCACACTTCTGAAGACAGCTAGATCTGTAGAAACAACAATTAAATCTGGAATGCAGTATGTACATTTTCAATTAAGACACCAACTGTCAAGACTAATGGAACGATATTCACAGGACAAAATAGCATCATTAGAGTATTTGGAGCTTTCCCTAAATATTGATGGGCTGCCACTATGTAAGAACTCAGCAACTTGCTTGTGGCCAGTGCTATGCACAGTGCATTTAGATCCATTATTATCCACTCTCACTCTAACCTCAGGAAACCATAGACCAACAGACTTGTCCTTTCTTGAAGATGCCATTTCTGATCTAAAAGATGTACTACAAAATGGTTTTGACATAGGAGGAAAGAATATCAAAATCAAAATAAAATGTGTTGTCTGTGATGCACCTGCACGTGCAATGGTTAAAAACACCAAGCAATGCTCTGCTTACTATGGGTGTGATAGATGTCACCAGAGAGGCACCTGGCAGAATACTGTGACATACCAACATATAGATCACTTATTTCTCACAACAGATAGGACATTCCGTACACAGAGCCAAGCTGAACACCATCATGGTGGTACACCATTTTGTGAACTACCAATTGACATGGTAAAAGCTTTTCCAATTGATTATATGCACCAGACTTGTCTTGGTGTCATGAAAAAATTACTACTCATCTGGACAAGAGGAGAAAGAGGACGAAGCAGGGAGACAATGATGTCTGCAGGACAGGTTGAAATTGTTAGTACTAGGCTCATAGATCTCCAGAAAAACATTCCCACATGTTTTGCCCGAAGGCCCAGGAGTCTGAAACACCTAGACAGATGGAAGGCAACTGAACTTAGACAGTTTATGCTATATACAGGTAAAGTTGTTTTGCCTGGTGTACTTAGACAAGACCTATATGAGCATTTTCTTTGTTTCAGTGTTGCACTGTGCATTTTGCTAAGTCCTGACCACGTGAAACAATATGGGATGTATGCACAAAGTCTTTTGGAGTACTTTGTAGCTGAAGGCAGGGACCTATATGGATCTCAGTTTTTAATATACAATGTGCATTCTTTGCTACATATAGCAACTGATGCAATCATTCATGATTCTCTGGATAACTGTTCTGGATTTCCTTTTGAGAACTACATGCAGACACCGAAGAAAATGGTTAGATCCCCTAAAAACCCACTAGTGCAGATTGCAAAAAGAATTTGGGAGAGTGAGACAGGAATGGCATTGCAAACCAAAAAAAGGGGAGAAACATTCACTTGTCACACACCAGATAATGCTTTTCTGTCAGTTGATGGACAGTGTTGTGAAATAGTTGATGACACAAAGAATGGATATTTGTGCCGCATTTATAGCCAACCAATGCCAATGTTTGTGGAGCCATGTGATTCAACATTCATTGGAGCATATACATTTCACTGTGGAGACATGACCATAAGGATGGTGCCAAAAAATAAAATCATGAAAAGGGCAATCAAAATCCACAGAGGAAATCATATTTTGTACCTTACCCTTCTTCATAAGGAGTGAATGAATGAACTGCATTCAGTAACTAGCCATCCCAGCAATAACAAGAACTATGTATATATGTAAATGAACAAACAAGGAATAAATAATGAATTCAATAATTGTAAAATGGAATTGTGAAATATCGTGGCCAAGAAAAAAGTCAGGTACCTCATATTTACATTTGCTTGTCATTCAGCATCAATAATACAGCACAGGTCTTCGACTCCAAATCCTGGATCAGTTTACTGCTCCTGAATTCTAAAATGACTAGACTAAACACTAGTAGGCAGTGCAAAACATAAATAATTATTTAAAATTCAGGACTAGAAACTGGATTCAAGGTTAAGTTGATGACGTGTAATAGAATATCAGATAACCAACTTATATATGTTTTTTTATATGTTAACAGTATGTATTCAGTTCTTGAATTTGTACAAGAGCGAAGTGTGGCTGTTGTCCCGGATTCCTGGGTGGAGAGAACATCTGAAGTAAGATTTTTATTTTAATGTAATGCATGTAATTCCTATACCATTATTATGTGATTGGTACACAGTTTTTTGTAGTTTTTATAACAAAACCTATGACAATTGACCTATCCATACTGGTTTGTACACAGGTATGAACTTTACAGTATGCTGACAAAACCTCATTTCAATTAAAATACTGTTAGAGTTTAGACCTTACAGTTTAAAACACTAAGGTAGTTAACAATTTATACACTGAATTAGGAAAACCTACCTTGTGTCTATACTCATCATCCAGTTTATCAGCTCCACTGAAAACACCAGAACACTTTGTAGTTCTACATTTAGACTGCAGTCATCTGTTTCTCTGCGTACTTTCTTATCCTGATTTCACCCTGTTTTTCATTGGTCAGAACCACTACAGGATGCACAGAGCAGGCATGAATTGGGTGGTGGATCATTTTCAGCGCTGCAGTGACACTGACGTGTTGGTGATGTGTTAGTGTGTGTTATGCTGGCACAAGTGGTCAGTGACACCTCAGGGTCACTGCTGTACTCAGAATAGTCCATCAACCAAAAATATCCAGCCAACAGTGTCCTGTGTGCTGCATCCTGTGTCCACTGATGGACTAGAGGAAAACCTATACAAACTCTGCAGCACCAGATCAGCTACTGTCTTTGACTTTACATCTACATGGTGGACTAACAAGTTAGGAGTGTCTATTAGAGTGGACAGTGAGTGTGCATAGGTTTGTGCAAGAGTTTGTGAGTGTGCAAGCTCAGACAACACTGATGTGTCGGATCCACTCATACCAGCACAACACACACTAACACACCACCACAATGTCAGTGTCACTGCAGCACTGAGAATGATCCAACACCCAAATCATACCCTCTGTGGGGGTCCTGTATGGGTCCTTGAATAACAGGGGGAACTACAAAGTGCTCCTGTATGGTCAGTGGAGCTAATAAAAGAACAGTGAATGTAGATTTAAGGTAGGTAGTCCCTGATCCCAGGATCATTCAATATATAACACTAATATGAAATTAACAATACTCCTTACATTTTTAGACATGTGTATTGCAATTTACTATTTTGTTAAATTGGATTTTTATCACCAGTCTGTAAAGCTTGTCCAGTGTTTCAAGAGTAGTATTGAAAGTATGTAACATGATCTTAGAAATGCTAATAAATTTTATGGCTTCCTGTTCTGGCCTTAGAGTAGCCCTTACATGCACCTTTTGATGTTTTCCTTAAACACACTCACTTGAATGACGTAGAAAATTGCTGCTTAATTAAATCTAGAAAGCAGCCAATATGAGAGTTTGCAAAACAAAGGTTGAGGCCCATCAAAGTAATTCAACTCCACTTATATGTTTAGGGACACTTTTGCTACTGGCCACCTAAAAATAAACAAAAATTGATTCAACGTGGATCTTTGCCCAACAAAGTGTTGTGGAAAAAACTTGAAGTCAAGAGTTTTTAAATCATCAGGTGTGTATCAATTTCTGAAGGCTCATTGTAATCATTATTGTTAATTGTTTAGAAGCAAATATTTTAACTCTTGGGCACCAATTCTCTGCAAAGTTGATTATAAAACAGCTCATCAGCTAATGAGGAAGGCAGAGAACACTTCTTGTTTAGAGGAGTCAGATGGGAGTGGGAAGAAGCTAAAGGAAAAGAAGCCACCATCACGCTTTTTGTGTTATACCTCTGCCAGTGAGGATGGTAAATATTTAATATGATGCATGTATTTTAAAGGGCAATGTGTCTTAATATATTAAGAATTTGGTGTTCAATATATCAGTAAATATTACTTAACTGTGTGCTGCAGATGATAGTTTCCAACCTACCAAGGGTCCTAAAGTTCAAGCTAGATCTCCACCTAGATTGTCTGACTTTCTTGCACAAACAAGATGTGCTCTCTACCAAGGTAAGGCATTATTTATTTGATCAATATTAAAACTGTTGTATGTCTGAATGCATTCATGTATATGTAATGTTTATATTGCATGTGTTAGATATGGAAAGAGGGTTGGATATGGCAAGAGAACCAGCAAGTTTGCCGAATTGTGAGTTATTTTCTTTTTATAACAAACAGCCACATGCACATATACATACAAACAATAATAGAAGGGAAAAAAATCTGGCATGTTTAAATAAATGAAATAATGTAGACATTATTATGTTACTTATAGGGTCCGAGATTCCTGTGGTTGTGGGTAGAGAACTGGAAATGGCCCAAAGTGAGTTACAGAGAATACATTTTGTTTTATTTTCTGTGATGCAGGTTTGGTATTGGTTTTCATGTATGGAAAATGTACATTGTTATTTATTTATTTATTTTATTATTATTGTTGTTTCGTGTACCCTTTCTAGTTTACTTGACTAGTTTTAAGGCTTTATTGTGACTTTTATATTTGTCAGTGAAGAATCTTAATATAATATTGGAAGCCAAAATGCTGATTTGATTGAAGCATTACATCTTACTACTTCTTACATGCTTTATGATTGTACGATAGTACAACAAAGTTTGACCACTGCATTTAACTCATTCATGGCAGTGAACACACTCTCATTCTAGGGATTAGGGGCAGTAAACACACATACATACACACACACAGAGCAGCATTAGTTAGAATAATTAAGAGTGGGCATTGATTGGAATGATTTAGAACATGCATGAATGACAAGAAATGCAGGCTGCTGATATCTGAAAAACAAAAAAATTGTTTGTTTGTACTTTTAAACATTATAGCAAATACTGTGGAAATGGCTCTGTTGCATTTCAACAGTTGCTAAATTGTGACTATGAGAAGCATTAGCCCTCAGACAGTGATGTTTGTTTATATGGAAAACAACCAGTAAAATAATAATTTACTACACAGCCTTTGCCTGTTGGAATTTTAACAGAATATTAAGAATATAAATGTTTTCTGCAATTATTTTAGGACCACCCATTCAACCAGAGCGCCCTCCTCAAAGAGACAGTAAGTTTCTTTGTAAGTGTTCATTAATGTTATTGATAATGTTTGAAAATTATATTGACAAAATTCTGTTTCATAGATTTTCAAATGCATGTCCTCATGAAACTTGACCAGCTACTGCAGAAGCAGGAGGAACAAAGCCTTCTCCTTAAACAGCTGATTAATGCTAGAAGTGAGGTGCCAATGGATATGGAGTTTGTCACTGTGGATGATATGGAGGGATATGGATATGGATATGGATATGGAGAGATTGAAATTAAGCTGAAAGATGAAGAAGAAGAAAGAAAAATGGTGACAAGCTCAATTAATCCAATGATATAAAATAAATTCATAATTACATATTCTAATTAAATGCAGCATAGACAACTACACAGTTAAAACTGATGGTTTTATAAGGATTCTTTATTAAGGGAAATGGTTCTGTATAGAACCCTGAACACTCGAAGAACCTTTTGCATGATTAAATGGTTCTTTGCATCATGAAGGAGTTCTTCAGACTGATGGAGAATGTGCTGTAGATGGTTCTTTTCAGAAAAGTAATCTTCTATTGTTATTATGTTAAGCTTGTAACAATAGAACCATTTTTGGTGCCATACAGAACTCTTCTCTTAAAGGCAGTATACAGAAACCGTCTATAGCACATTTTCAATCAATCTGAAGAACCCCTTCATGATGCAAAGAACCCTTTAATTGTTAATCTGTAAAAGGTTTTTTCTTTTGACTTATCAATGTAAATATAAAACCATTTTCATTACTAAATAACCATTTCAAACTTACCTCTAACACACGCTGTCAATCCTCTCATACACACCATCAAACTCTGACACACCATCAAACCCTTTTATACACACCATTGAACTTCTCACACACACCATCAAACGCTCTCACACTCACCATTAAACTTTCTCTCACACACACCATCAAACCCTCTCATACGCACCATCAATCCATTGTTTATAAGTTGAAATATTTCCAATAAATAGGAAAATTAAAACTGTAAACTATACAATTCTCTTCATAGGTCAGATACCTTGCCACCTTAGGAGGGCATTCCCTTGGAGATGCAGTAAGACGTACAATGCGCACAATTGCATCCTCAAGAATATGGGCTTCATTTAGTCTGAAAGGAAGGAAAGGGAAAATCTCACTTCAGAATCTAACCATTTACAGAGTAATAATGAGTGAGTGTATTTCTCTGTACTTGCGAGCTTAGATGTTTATGGAAAAAAATCAATGTTGATTGGGTTTAAAAATCTATGCTTCATCTATGCAGAAGCAGTGATGAGAAGCCAACCAGGATCAAACGCAGCAGACATTGAGGCTCACATAGCTGAAACTCTGAAGCATGCACCAGGGATTGCACGACGAAAAGGGAATGTAAGTAAAAATCTAGTGAAAAATGCAGTGTGTAACATTTAGGGGATTTATTAGCAGAAATGCAATATAGAGTACAAAACCATATGCTTATTAGAGTATAATCACCTGTAACTACAAATCTGTGTGCTAGAAGCATTATGAGAAGCATCATTAGGTATTAGAAGTAGGGATGCACCGATTTTTATTTTTTCAGCATTTGTTTGACAGTAAAACATACTTTAAGGAGGCAAAAACACTGCACAGCTTGCATGAGGTCATTGTACCAGTCAAATGTCAGTCACTTCTACTGTTAACCTTTCATACTTCCATTCCCATATACTCGAATCCTCACCTAGGATCGTTTCTGGAATTGGTTGGGCAAGAAGCTCATAGTTGGTTTACTTTCACATACAAAAACTCAATCTGAACCTTGGATTGATTTCGTAATTTCATACATCACTTTTCTGTAGGTTTGCAAATTGACAGGAAGCTTCATGCTGATTTCCATTATTTTTTGTTGGATATAAACACTCAGGGGCTTTTGGGATGCATGGCATTTCACAGTGCATGACCACGTGCAAACAAGGAGCCGCTCTCCAAAGCAATAAAAAATTAGATAAAAGTTAGATGGTTATGTTCAAGAGTCACAGAACATGAATTCAGTGATCATTTTCATAGATGATGATGTATGGCCATGCAGGTGCTGCAGCTCGAGACATGCGTTTTCGGCCTTGCTCTCAGTACATGCACCAAACTTATATCTTATATCTGTGCAGTAGAAAAAAAAAACGAAAGAATGAGCCCCACTAAAAACTTGGATAGGTGCAGAGAAGATGGGGATGCACCAGAAGGGAGGGATTTTCCAATTCACTGCTACATGTCACTAAATCTTACACAGTGCTCCTTATATGGCAATTGTAGCACAATTATAGGGATACAAGCAATGTTCATCACTTGTGAATTGTTTCATTTCCCTCCCCCCACAGCCTTTGGCGAACTCAGACCCAGTGGAATCTGAATCACCATCTTATAATTTCTTTACTTCTACATGAACATTTTCCAACCTCACTGTTCCTTAGAATTCAACAGACTGTTTTTGTTGTATGAATAAATGATCTTTGTTCTGACTGACTCCTGTTTATTGTGCTCTGTGTTTAAAATTTGTTCTTAACTTCAATGTGAGTGGATGGAGCTTAATTGTTGTAAAGAGTGTATGTTTGTGTTTGTGTGTAATGTGTATAAACGTGCATACTCTTTTTGTAAAATTATTTTTGATTAAACTGCATTCTGAATTTTATTGTGATTGTCTGATATTTATTATGTTTGTGTAATGCTTGTAGTTATGTTTTGCATCATTGCAATTTTGGAAACAAAACTATGACAAGTACATTATCATGTAATTATGCTGAAATATGAAAACAAAATGGATGACATAGATTAAGTTATGATATCTCGTTTTTTAAGTATCTCTGTTCTGGCCACAGTAATGTCCATATTTTATAACAGACTAAAAATGATTGATGATGTGGATCAGGAAAAATGTACTGACAATGTTACTATGAGAAATATAGAACAGTATTTGCATAATGTGATGTAACTTTATGTCTACTTTGTGACTATGAATGAGTAATTACATTTTAGGTTGTCAGAATGTTGCAGAATACAGGAAAGGAATCTATCCAAAAAGGCATTTGTTATCTCGTTTAAGAGTATCTGTTAAGGTATTACATTTTAGCGGCATAGTTATGGTAATGGAAGCATTTGTGCTGCCAACCTGTCCCATGTGTCCTCTTTTTTAAAAACTCAAATATAGTCACCCTAGTTCAAATTATGAAATGAACTAATATTCGACAATATTGGAGATTTTTTGGGGGTGGGGGTGGGGGGCTGTATATTTTTTGGAATATATATTTCCGTTTGTATCAAAAAAGTCTTACCTTAAATATGTAATACAATACTGAGTTTTAGTTTTAATGAAAAAAATTCCTTCCATGTGTTTATTGGTGTTGGCGCCACTCCTCAGCAGCAGGCGGCGATGTAAATATCCATTAGTGCCATAGAAAGAGAGGACACGTCTGCAGAAGAGTGGAGTAACCGGCGCATGCGCCTCTCAGCCTTCATTCAGCCAGCGTAGCGAAGGTAACTATAACCTCTGCAAAATACTCTGTTTATTGATGAACTATATATTTTTTACGTCTCGTTCATTTTGGATTTTACAGTTTATGTTTATGTTCATCCGCAGTCTTTCCAACAGCGAGTCAAATCTTATCATTTAAACCAAAAACAAGTTTAATATTCGAGTTAACCCTAGTCATTTAGAGTCAGTGTGAAGTACACGTAAGCGCTGATATCAGTGCTAATGTTAGTGTTTGATTTAGGGTTTACTATAAGTCTGTATCAGGTTTGTATTAGTTGTACCCCATTTAAATAATAGACACCGACGCTTGTTTGAAAGGTGATTATTGATTATTTTAGAAATTAAATGGAGAAGAGAGAAATTATCTTACGACCGAGTCCTTGTGACTTTAGCCGCGGTCCTGTAAGAACTGCTCCTGTTTATATTGGAATATATATTTTTAGAGAGGCAAAGGTTCTCCAAGCTTTAATCCAAACTATAAGTATATTTAACGCAACCGTTTTTACTCTAAAATTAAATAAAATACATTTGGTTTATTTAGGGAATATAAAGTATATGCTTACTGCAAGTCCATTCTAATGTACTTATCTTTTCTCCTACAGATGAGGACTCTGTGTTTATTAGCTCTGGTAGCGTTGCTGGGTCTTGTGGGAGGGGAGGAAGGAGCTCGTCTGCTGGCCTCCAAATCCCTGCTGAACCGCTACGCTGTAGAAGGCAGAGATCTCACCCTGCAATATAACATCTACAATGTGGGCACCAGGTACTCCTTTTTTATACCCAGGAGAATCTAATGCATGCTGCTTTGGTGTGGGTTAGTGATCTAGATGTTAACACATTTAGTAGTTTGTTATATTTGAATTCAGGAACAAGTTTATCCTGCTTGGGTTGCTTGCTAACTGCAGTTTAGCTATTATTAGAGCCAACTAATCATAATTTTGCAATGCATATTCAACAAAATAAAGAAGAATACATGTTAAACATTGAATTTGTGCATGTGCCTCAGTAATTCTTTTTGCCTTTATATACCTAGTGCTGCCCTGGAAGTGGAACTGTCTGATGACTCCTTCCCTCCTGAGGATTTTGGCATTGTCTCTGGAATGCTGAATGTGAAATGGGACCGCATTGCCCCGTATCCTTTTTACCAAGACTCTGCAAATTGAGAAATTACTGTGCACTGTCAATCTACCGTCCTGTATTTAATGTATTTAAATCTCCAGTGCTATTCAGAGATATTTAAGTAATACATTGAAAAACCTAATAGATAAGAAATGCTTATTTCCTGGGTCATCAGTTCTTATATTGAAATGGTGTCATGGTCGTTCTCTGACTTAAGATATTGCTGTTTTTATGGGGTATTTCAAACGCGCCTTAGCAGCAGTCTTTAATAGTGGTTGTAGTCCTTCAGCGATTGTTCATGTTCCCTAACTCCCCTTATCAGTGCCAGTAATGTTTCTCATACTGTGGTGCTGCGTCCCCTAAAGGCCGGCTACTTCAACTTCACGTCAGCTACTGTCAGATACCGTGCCCAAGAGGGAGGGCAGGTTGTGGTGAGTACTGTTTCTAAAAAAGATGCAGATGCAGACACTAATTTTAGATGAACCATCTTATGTAATATAATTTATATTAAGATATTATCAATTTAAGAATTGCTGCAACTTATTTTTAGTTAACAGTGTTTGGAAATTACACAGAAATAGTATTTATTGTACATTGTGTAGATAAGATTTAGTCATTTGGAACATTGAAACTTTCTCTTGTTTTGGCAGATTGGCTACACCAGTGCTCCAGGGCAGGGAGGTATTCTGGCCCAAAGGGAGTTTGACAGACGCTTCTCTCCCCACTATGTAAGTAACCCATGCTAGTCCCTAAAGCCCAGTTTATACTTCTGCATCAAGCCTACGCTGTAGGCAATGTGCCGACACAAACCCTGCGCCGTAGCCTAACGCAGCTCTCCAGAAATGTTACTAAACATTGTGTCGACACAGACCACAATGACAGTGATTGGTCAATAGCCAGACGGATATTCTTTAAGTTGATCTGAAGAACTACAAAAACATGGACAACATCACACTACAGAGACTGCAGACAGCATCATATTTATTGCGAGAGATTTAATCAGACATAGTGTGGACATCAGGGATGGATAATAAGGTTAAACACAGGAAAAATAAGGACACCTCCAAAAGAAAACAAAAAACCTGCAAAGAGAAACGGGCTTGGAAAAAACGTGCCAGCTTTGTATTTTTCTTTCCTGGTACCTCATGTAAACTGTGCTCTGTCCCAAACAACGACCTACTGCCTAAATAGTGCACTTTAAAGATTTATAAAAGTGATTCTACTACACCATTACATTGTCTACTATGTAATGTAGAGGAAGGTGTTTTGAGGTTCAGCCCTAGAATTGTAGCAGAGCGATGCAAACAACAACAGAAGTATAAACGTTCACAACGGTGTAGGGCTCTACTGCATAGGATTAGTGTTGGGTCATGGTGGTATATTTCACAAAAACTTAAAGCCCTCAAATATTTCCACATGTTTTTGTCTTAGAAACATAATAAACATACCCACAAATATATATATATATATATATATACACTAATTGAAACAATATGTATATTTTAAATCATTTCAGTTTGCACATTCAGTGCAAGACTCATTCCACCTAAATGCACTACAGAGCACCACAGGAAGTCTTTCTAAACTGTGGCAATCAAATTCTATAATTCCTCCTCAAAGTGTGACACCATGGTTCATCCGTGCAGTACTCAATACCACATTATACTGTTCATATGTACAATAACAATAATAATTGTGATTCATTTTTCTTAATGTGTGCAATAATTCAGAGGTGCAATAACCTATACCATATATTTTATATTTATTATTACAGCCAATGTGACTTTACTGTATTTTTAAGAATGTATATATGCACATATTGAAAATTTCTCTTGTTTGAATTTTTTGTCTTTTTTTTTTATTATTATTAGTGTTTATTCTTTACCTAAATGGTTGCAACTGTAACAACAACAATTTCCCTCTGGGATCAATAAAGTATTTGTGAATCTGAATCTGAGAGTCAGCCATGCTGGCTCATCAATTAACACACACGCACAACTTATGGCTTAAAACTTTCTTTTATTCCAAAAACCCTGGCTGGGGCAGTGCTTATTCCTGGTGGAGATGCTTTGGCATTCACACTACAGGAATAAAATGGTCATATGATTCTTTAGCCAGAGAATAAAACATGCATCTCTTTATTGTCTTGAGATTATCTCTGTGGCCTGGACCAATGTCTTCAGCACATTTGGTTCCCCCAAGTGCATTGATTTCATTATTTTAAATAAATATTTTGAATCTTTTGAAGTAAAATGGAATGATCCTAATTTCATCACAATTTATGCTAATTTTCCCCAGTATTGAGGTATTTCCCTTGAAGTATTTATTGCAGAAAACAAGAAGTCACTCAGCTTTGTATTTGTCTCCACAGCTGGACTGGGCTGCTTTTGGTGTAATGACCCTGCCTTCCATCGGAATCCCCCTGCTCCTCTGGTACTCCAGCAAAAGGAAATACGATTCACCCAAGAGCAAGAAGAACTAACAGGGAAATGGATTTTGGAAACCTGGGTTTGAGTTGAGTTAGAAATGGGTTGTGGGCTGAGAAGGGTGTAAAGTAGTAATGAGGATGTTTTGGATGATCAATTTTCAGTAAATTTATTACCCATATTGGGGGTAAAATTATCAGTCATGCAAGTTTTGGGCAGGTCTCTTTTTTTTTTTTCCAATCCTCCCTTTTCCCCTCCAGACTGCCAGCAACAGTTTGCCTTTTTTTATTATTATTTTTTTTTTTTTTGGGCAAATTTGAATCTGGACATTGCTCTCTTCTTATTTGCTGGTCTGAAATCACCAGTGAAAATAAACCAGCGTTTTCAAAAAAAATTTATTTTGGTCTTTTGAAGTGTGGCTGCAGTTGTTCTGTTTCTTGATTTATTAAAAAAAAATTACATCCATGTGTCATATATTAAGATATGTTTACTAATGATCACAGGAGCAGCAATTTCTGTAAAATCTCTCATGGGCACATAATTGAATGGAAATTGCTGATAACATGACATCTATTAGTCAATGTCAAGATCAAAACTATTAGAAAATATAACAGATTATGCATAACGAAAATTAAATTAATAGCCATAAATTCATAGTCAATATAAGTCATAGTTTTGGCCTTAAAATCTGGAAATCCTAGAACTGCCCAGTGGATATGAGGTGTTTTCTTACCAGGTTTCATTTAGTAATTAGGAAATGATAGCAGCGTTCTTTCTTTACTGAAAGTCACTGTAAAACTGCTATATACAAATGACAGTATTTGTTCATGTCTGTTACAAGTTTCAACATAAAACATGGAATATACTTTACAAGTTTCAGATGTCTAGGTTCAATTCAGAACTGAAAAATATTACCACCATTAGCTTAGAACTAATACACAATTTAAATAATGCACAGCATTGCTGTTTCAAATGCTCATTATCATAGATTTATCTTAAACACCTGACTGGTTGGTCATGCAAGGACAGTTAAGCTATAGAGAATTTTATTGTACTATACACAAGGTAATAAAACTGAACCTTGAAATATATATAAAAAGCAAGATTTTGTTCAGCTGTGTTCAGGCATTATTCAGTATTGTTGGGTTTATGGGTTCTGAACTTGGATCTTGGCTTATCGTTTGGGGTTCGGAGGTGGTAGAGGAGGTCTAGAGTTGGCTGGTCTCTCTGGAATCTGCTCATATATGGAGAAGGCAGAGTTTACATTCTGCAGATGCTCAAAGTGATTAAGGCCAGAGTGTGTGTGTGGAGACATCCCTGGTGTGCCACCACAGCCCTGAGAAAGAAGTAGAAGGTGTTTAATATAGGATTAGTTTTTGCATACAAGTAAAATGCAGCATAGAGCTAGTTCAGATTGCACCATGAGTTTTGTTCTCCTTCAGGGTGTATATGGAGACATACCTGGCCACTGCTCTCAGTTCGAAAGGCTGTGTATCTAGGGGGTGGTCTTAGGGGGAGGCTTGGGCCGGGTCTTGTGGATGGAGTGGAGTTTATCATACTGGCTGCCCTGATTGATGGAGGAGCTGGCACACTCAATAGGTCATCTCTTGTCCCTTTAATATTGACCTCAGAGTAAAGGTGATTAGTTGATTGGTTTCCTAGAAAGGTCACACAGGAGTATTTTAAACTCAAAGCAGTTACAGTCATGCCAAATCTTTTAAAATCACCTCTCCAAAACTACTAAAAATAGAGGATCAAATATGATTATTGAATGTTTGATTCTAGAAACTACCCATGGTTTGCATGTAATTATAATTCTTTAATGACACTGTTTAAAAGAAGTCTTTATTGGATATTTCTTGGTTATCTTTAAAGGAGCAATCCCACTTTTCCTTTAGTGATTCTTCTTCGTGTTATGTAACAGCATGTCAGGGGTTTAGCCTGTTACATGTTTTTCCGTTGTGTCCTGTAGCCATGCCCTGCACCTGTGAGCATTGAGCGTGTCACGTGGCCGGGTTCACGGGTGTTCCTAATATAATCTTTATAACCTCCTTTTGTATCCTTAACTTTTGTCGTTCATAGTTGTTAGCTGGAGTGTTGTGTTCCAGTTTTCCTGTGTGGCTGTGTCATTAAATGACACCCCACCTATAAAGACATTTTTCAGTGCTTGATCGTTGTTAGTCCTCAAAGTCCGCAGAATACATGATCGGCCCTGAATAAAACACCACACATTTTCCGATCACACACCGACAGCTCCTCTCCTCAAATCTAAAAGTTTCAATGCTAAGAGCAGACGAGTTTCTCACATATTCGGACTGTGTCCGAAACAGAAAGCAGCAGGGACCTTGCGCTTTTGTTGCCTCACAATGCAGCATTTTGAAATGAAGTTGATTGTAACCGAGTCACAGAGTATTATAAGTGCTTTTCTGTCGGTTGCTGTTTGGTTATAACGGCAAAGCTACTCTTCATGGTTGTAATAACATGGTCCAGTGTATATTATGAGTTATGAAGTAGTCATGATGTTATAATTTTATTTGAATACAAACATCAGCTGAAGCCCCGAAAGGCATTCACGGCTGATGTTAATATACCTTGGTCTGTGTTTGTGTGAGAGAGACAGGGAGTGTGTATGTGTTAGTAGAAGCCCTGAGAGCAGGTCGTGAGTGAGTGAGAGAAATGGGTGTGAGACTTGATTTCACAGCAGTACCTCAAACATGAATTACACTCAGCAGCAGGTAGGGGGTGCTCAGGAGACAAAAAAGCCCATTCTTACATTATATTCCTTTAAGTAAAACTATTTTATGCATGGATGTCCCCATACGGTGGACCTGTTGTATGTAGCAAAAACTTTATAGAAAAGGCCAAATTAATACATTGAGGTTTACATTAAATGCTTTTTGCTACTTTTTTTCTGAAATGGCCAATTACCCCTTTAAGCCAATATAAAGAATCAGTTTGGATTTTAGCTTGACATTAAGAGTGTGAGGTCTCCAAGTATCAGTTTAATGCCTGTTTTCAACCATTTTAAAACCTCCTTCTCACCTGCACTACCAACTAGTCCTCTGCGCCTCCCCATAGCGTAGAAATCAATCTCTTCATCAGAGTTTCGTTTATAAAGTGTTTCCTCATATGTGTGCAGGGGCTCTAGCTCCCAGTATTTCTGTTCTGCTATGGCTGCAGCGCTGGGGTAAGATTGAGATCCAATGGAGGCTGCTGCTCCCAGTAAGCTGGGGTCTGGGTCAGTGTCACTGAAGGAGGGATTTTGCTGCACAGCCCGAGGCAGTTTGTTGACACGAGCATAGGGGGGATCTGTCGACTGGGCCAGGTCTCCTGCACTACTCACAACAACTTCTTGTATACCATTCTGCAGATAGGGGAAAGTAAAGTATTTTACAATAGGGTAACTAAATTTCATTTAGTTTACTCAATTGTCTTTAAAAAATAAAATAAACTACAGAGCAAGCAAGTATTTATCACACAAACATCACTGACATTTCAGTAAAGGTACTGCATTCATTGTGGGTCCAAAATGTATGTATCCTTCTTGTTAGAAGTCCTTAAGAGTAATTTAGACCCGTTGGGTAATGTCATGTGTTTTGGAAAATAGCATCAAATATTGACATCTATTTTTTCTCATGCAACATTTCATGTGACCCAGCCTAATAAATAGAAAAAGTAGACTGTAGATTTGAAGAGGTCATTCACAATATATTAGGTTCAATTTATGTTAAATTTAGAAAATTACAACAACTTAGAAAATGAGAAAAATATTTTTAAAATGTGTTTAGTTTCCTTAAATAATATATTTAAACAACAAACTTGTTTAAGCTTTGTTTTTTTGGGTGCCATCAGTGTATAAAATACAAGCATAATGCAATATGTTTTTCACTTAAACGTTTATTAGGTGAAGCTTTGCTTATATCAGTATACATGTAAAAACACCTGCATCTAGTTTAGTATTAGATTGCCATTTATACTAATTATAAATATTATTGTTATTGACTAATTTTTCATTTTATTATGTAACTGAATAATCAAGCTTTTTCCCAAACTGCTATTTCAAGCACATACTCATACTAGATTTGACTTTGATCATATAGATGAAATTGATGAATATTAAGACGTTTAGGGAAGGTTTTATTTGCTCATTTTACAATAAAATTTGACAATAAATTATTTTGATGAATAAGGGCCATAATGTATATTTCTTTACCTCCTCATCAAGACATGTTGGATCAGGCAGGTGCTTGCACTCTGGGAGAGAATGAGTCTTCTTCAAGGCTTTCCTCACTACTGCATACTGTGCAGAATCCGAGGCAGTGACAATGATTTTTTTTGTAGAGTCTGTGGCAGGGTTCTCTAGGATAGTCTGTACAGCACCTACTGTTGATTGCCCATTTTTGTCCATTTTTTCTACTTCATTTCTGTCTCCCAGCATTGTTATATCATCACTGGTGTCACTGGGCTGTGAGGAGAGTAAAGTATGGGTAAAGTTAGTGTAATGTAGTGGGTAACACTGCTACATTCTGTGTAGCAGACTGGGGTTTGTTTTCCTGCTAAACACAGCAGGCTACACCAATACGATTGACAGGGGAAGATTTCTAGATGTTTGCTTACATCTGTAACATGACTTGATTGTCACTCTGGATGAGAGATCAAGACCAATGTTATATATAAAATATCTTTTAATGGTTTTTGAATTAATATGTATTTTCCATTTGAAATAACACATGATCATATATAATGAGAAAAAAAATCACTATATACAAAGTAAAAGATGGATTATATTTTAACTGTTTAACTTCTCTAATTTGTTGAAATTCTAACATTTATTTTTGTCTGAACAACATAGAAATATAAGTACAGGCTACTTGTACGTAAATAGTAAGGAGATCATAATTCCTTCTCATCGTTCACTTGTATATGTGCATAAATCATCATCAATTTAAATTATTTAAACAAAAAATATCTGTCAGTTAAATCCCTGTATGGTATGACCTCACTTGCCCTAGGGGCACGACTGGAAATACCCAATCAGTCCTTAGTTTGAATGCAACAGTTCATGGACAACTGAAAAGTCATAATTTATTTCTGAAATAAAAGGTGCAATTAGGTATTTTGTCTGCATTTGTCTGTGTATAAGGTATGTTTATTTATATTGCACATTTCATACATAATTTTATGAACACTAGGTAAGATTTGGATTTTTTGCTCCTGGGGCTCCCCCCTACTGTAATTCAGTATTTACAGAAATCAGTGGTGAGAGGAAGGGAGGGTGTTGTTTCCCCTCCCCTCCTCCAAAAGTTCCAGAATGCTGTTTCTGCAGTGCTGAGCCACTAATTAGCAACAACAGAGGCCCTAGTCTGCTTATTAAAAGTCAGTGAAACAATGATTTTTAAGCTGTAATTTTAAAGTAAAAATATTTACATTCCTTTCAGGATTATTTAAATAAAATAATAATATTTTTATTTACATTCCTTTACGTTCTTTTAATGTGCTTTGTATGAATAATGAATTTACACTTACGACAAACAAACTTGTAGAGCAATTTACAATGTCAGTAATGTAACAGATTTGGACAAATATGGTTCTAGAAATCTTGCCCAAGCATTTTTCTGGGTATAGCATTGAGTTCCTGTCCAAGCTGAGAAATGGACCTCTTTCTCTGTTATAATCACCAACCACCATTAAGAGAGAACTACTGTTAGAAGTAAATAAAGGCTCAAACGATGCAAAGAAAAGACCCCATACCTGCACACAGGGCACGGTAAGTGTTTCATTATAAGGCCCCACTGGATTGTGAGTGTAGTAGTTTATCAGTTCTTGCAGACTGTTGTGCCTGCTTATCTCGCCAGCAATCACATACTGTCTGTTCAGTCCGGACACTTCACTTTCTTCCTCAATGAAGAAGTGACGACACCGGTCTGCACCTCTGGAATCAGACAACATTTTAAAGCAACATTAAATAAGATTTTATATTTTTTCTACTGGGCTTTTCCTGTGGTTGCAGAGTGTAATTACAGCACTGTCCTGAAGTCAATGGCCATGTTTCCTACCCTCCACCAGAAGTTACATATGGCGCTTTCTTACTGCATGGAACCCATACGGCTCTATTTGACCTGGCATGGCTCTATTGTTTTTCCACTGGCTAAAGCTGGTACCTGGTCCCTGGAACTACATAAGTCCCAGCTCACTAAGTAGGTACTAAATGTTGACGTGTAAACCCTGCAGAGCACTGATTGGCCTGAGAGACGTGTCTATCACCACAAAATGCAGAGCTCATTCAAATCCAGCACAAACTTACCTTGTAAACTTTACCTTGTTACTTGTAAAAGTTACAGCAGCTTTCACATTTTTTTTCAGACTCACAGCCGCAGCTCGAAACTTTACCTCAAGGTGTTTTGAAGAGGTTTATATGCTCCTTGGGCTGATGACTGACAAACATTTCCAGTTAAAACCAATCATGCAACAAGGAAAACTGATCTGGGAGAACCGGGGGGCAGAGCCGTGTTCAGTCCAAAAAACAAAAACAACACATGAATAACACAAAGAATAAACAGCGCCTAACTTTACCACAACCATTGTTGTGGTTTTCAAAGCCAGCAATTCCTAGAGAAGGGGTTTTGCCACGTCATCATCTCCATTTCACAGGGGAGCCCTGCCAGTGGAAAAGCGACAAGCTTTAGGCATACCGATCCAAGTCAAGTTGTGTAGAGCCAGACCCATGCAGTGGAAAAGCACCAATAGTGCAGTGCTGAGCCCTGAGTGCCAACAGCAGATGCTCCGTTCTCCCTATTACAGCTCAGTTAATCCTCACAGTGATTTTAAAGCTGTAATTTTAAGGTAAAAAATATTATCCATTGATCCTTTAAAGTGTGTTTAAAATGTCTTAAATTTAATTTAATTAGACATTTTTTTGTGTGTTGTCAGTGGACAAAATTACCCCTGTGTAATAGAAGAGCCCCAAATTTCCACTAAATGAAAATAATTTAATTTTACATATAAAATGATAATATAATAGCAGCAATTAAATCCCTTTAAAGAGCAATCAACGTTCAGCAAAATATTATTTATTAAAACAATCTGACACTGGAATCAGAATATTAAAATATGCGTACATATACTAAATAAATAAAACATAAATAAAACACATCCACTGTTTTCAAACAAATTATCATATTGGTCCCAGAATGGAGATACCAGAAAAAACTTGGGAACAGAACAGACTAAAATACTGTGATGATTTTTATGTAAATAAAACAGTATGCACACTGGATGGCAAAAAATTATGGAGGAAATGTTCATATACTGTATGACAAGTCAATATTGTTATTGTGACAGGCCTAGTTCCACTAAATTTATTTAAAGCTGAATTTCACCATATCCACTGTAAAGCAGGCTAAAATTAAGCAATTATTTTCAATGTCTATTTAAGTATTGTTAATGTTTACCAAGACACTATTACATACTCATAACTTTCTTTTAATCACCCCTCAAAAATATGATTGCCATGGGTTAATTAGTAGATCCTGGGTGGATCTTGAGTGGTATTACCTGTAAGAGAGCACAAAGCCAATTTTTGTCTCACTGAGCCTCAACAGGAAACAGCCCTGTTGCTTCTCTTGCAGTAGCTGCTCAGCCTCCCTGTGAAAAGCAGAGTAAATGGAGTTTAAAATTAGCCCTGTGTGCTGCAGTCAAATATAGGACATCTGTCACTAAATGATGTCAAACTCATGAGCATATGTGTAAATGTGGTTGTGCACCTGTAATGGTGGAAGCGTTTTCACTGTGAAAGCACCTCTCTGTGTGTTTGGTTGGAGGGCAGGGGGTTAGACAGAGAGGAGGGAGATAGAAAAAAAAAGTGAGATAAATAAAGAACCTGCGTGTGGCAAAGCCATGAAGCCAGCACGGCAGCGGGCATCCGGGTGTTTGCAGGCGAGGCAGCTGTGTTCTCTGAAACCACAGCAGGATATGAGCCCGTAAAGATGGAGTCTGAGCCTCCAGGGGCCCCATGGGGCCCAGCACCTGAGAGGGAGCAATCCGCTTCACTGCTACCTGAGAGAAACAGAATGATATACACCACAGCTTTATCAGAATCACAGATGTATTTCATTTTTACCCGACCCCATTTTTACCCCTTTGGTCTCATCTGCTTATCTGTAGACATCATCATCATCATCATCTTCTTCTTTGCTGCTTAATCCATTTGAGGGATGTGGTATATCTGTAGACAGTTATTTGATTTACTTTACAATTTGTGCACTAAATATACTTATTGTGCACCTAATATCTGATATATCAAGAACATATAAATTGTATAGAAAGACTTTAAAGTAGCTCCGGTTTCCTCCCACAGTCCAAAAACACACGTTGCAGGTGGATTGGCGACTCGAAAGTGTCCGTAGGTGTGAGTGTGTGAGTGAATGTGTGTGTGTCTGTGTTGCCCTGTGAAGGACTGGCGTCCCCTCCAGGGTGTATTCCCGCCTTGCGCCCGATGATTCCAGGTAGGCTCTGGACCCCCCGCGACCCTAAATTGGATAAGCGGTTACAGATAATGGATGGATGGACTTTAAAGTAGATGTTGGAATGTTACTCTGAGTTTTTGATGGGATTTGTCCTTGTGTACACCAATGAGTTCAGGTCCCGATGTTCGATTATAAATTTTGGGTCACAAATGCCAGTCCAGCTCATCCCAAAGGTATCAACTCATCACTCAAGACAAGACAGTTGCTAACCCTTTTAACCAATATTAAGACTGTATGCAAATCTTAGAAAGTACAATATACTGCATAGTCAAAGGCTTTAGTTAAGGAGACAAATTAGTTAAAAAGCTATTTAACCTGCACAACTATCACTCTTAAGTTGCGACATGCAAATAATTTGTTAAAGGCAAATAAATAATGTTGTCTGTGAGGAGGGAAAAAAAAGCAGATTATGAAAAGCACAAAACATCTGAAATACAGTAAGTGATGCAATCATGCATAGGCATAAAAGAAGCATCTAAGATAAATGTGCAAAAACATATATTCCACTCTCTTCTGTGCATAATATCATCAAAGTGTCCTAGGTTTATGATACCGTAGATTAAACTACATAAAAAAAAAAAAACAAAAAAAAAACATCATGTCTCTGTCATAAATTTAACCAGATGGCTATGAAATATATTATAAATCATTGGCAAAACCAAACAGTGCCCATCCGTGCATCCACATATGCTTAATTATTCATTTATTTATTTGTTGTGTGTAGCCTGAAATCACTGGGCGCAACACACCCTGGTGGAGGGGCCAGTCTTTCACAGTGTGACACACACTCATATACTCACACCTATGGACCTATGGACACAGCGTGGACTCACCAAACTCCTTACAGACAGTCACCCGGTGTGGGATTTAAACTCACAACCTCCAGGTCCCTGGAGCTGTGTAACTGTGACACTTCCTGCTGCGCCACCGTGCTGCCCTTATGCCAAGTACATAAATGTAATTATGTAAACAACATAACGAAACCTAGCTGATATCTCTAAAGAAGTCGCCTTCTCTAAGCTGACAAATATAATATAAAACATTTCTATTTGAAACATTAACTCTAAATGATGTAAAATGTTTAATTCCAAATGCAGTGTTTATTCCTAACAATATTGAAAATAATAGTTATTTCCCATAAAAGCATTATTAGCTGAATTCTGTTGGGGGAAAAAATTGAACAAGGACTTGTCCTAATTAAACACTAACATTGCTTGTAAGGATAAAGCCCACTGACAACAATCATGAAGTGATAGTCTTAAAATGAATCTAATGCGATTTGAAAGGAAACCTTCCTCATATACATATCCTGAAACACATATATTAGAGAGGTCTTATATTTGTGGCCAAGTTGAAAGTCTTTAAAGTCAACATGAAAATAAATTATAACACATCTTACAGCCTTGCTCTGATGTTTCCTGAGTGAAACAAGACATTTGGGCAGGAAGTAATATGAATGGTACATGATGTTTCCATCGAGATTTGATTGGATGCAGAAAAGCAGGCGTATCACAATTATGAGATTAATGCTTAATATACATTTTTAAAGCTCATATGTAATCATATTAGGTACAATTTAGTACCTACTATTAAAAAACACTTTCTTAAATGTTCAAATTTGAGTGCAATTAGCATTTTAGCTCTTTTTTTTCTTAGATTTTCTCAAAAAGTGACTTTACATGAGAAACAAGATTGATGCTGAAGCTGTTCTGGACAATTTTTTGTGTTCACTGCAGGTGAACTTTATAATTAAATAAAAACATCACAAATTCCCAGTTTTACACCAGTCTTACACATATGAAGCTTATACACACATGACTCTTACACACATGCTTCAAATCAGTAATCATTGGTTTATGAATTGATTATGATCAGGTGATTTGTTGAATCATCACTCTGGGTAGGGCTACTTAGATGCAAATATACGAGGATTGTGAACCATTGATGTAAAGCATAAGACAACCATACATGGGTCATCATTAGTATGAATGGCTGAATCAAAGTATGTGATGACTTAAAAAAATATAATCTAGCTCACACATTGAGGTAAATTATTTGAGATTTGAGATGTCCATCGCAAGTAAAAAAAAAATCAGTAGAAGAAGAAATCAGTAGCCTAGTTAGTCTGACCATTTTAAACTGGAATAAAGTGTGACTTAAGCATATAGAACAGGTGTGTAGCCACAATTCATCAGATTAATTGTAGGTTCCTTCTTCCATTGTTTCCTTAATGCAGTCAGAGGTTCCAAGTCAAATTAATAAAATAACGTATGTACAGTTAAGATTGCTTTTTTAGATTGTAGATCAACATTCATATATCATCTAGTAAAGAAGATGGTGGTATAAAGGTGAAGTGGGAAAAATTTTCAGTGACAAAACCACAAACTTGTAAATACCTAAAGAAATATCCGTCAATATTTGAACCTTTTAGGACAATAATTCCTTTATATATACTACTTGAGAAATTCTTACCTATAACAGCCTAGTTAATGGTAGTACTTACATGTTTACCATCAGGTAATGGGTACTGAGCTCCAAGGAGTCTTTCACTCACTTTAGAGTTAAGCACACTTTGATTCTCATGAAATCACATATTGGTTGTGTGCATCTACAGCTCTGACCAGACCATTTGACCATTAGTCCCACCACAGCCAATTCATTTGTTTCATGTGACCATTTTTTGTGGTGCTGCTACTGTTTCCTTAAAAGTACCAGCAGCCACCATTTTTTAATAAGTACAAATGAAGAGGTTTTCAATAAGCCGCACTGGCTTAACATTGTGTTTTGTCAGAAGATAAGAATGGAGTGAAAATATATTGAAAAGAATTGATAAACTTCCACAGATATGTTGCTGTCTCTCAAAGGTAAGTGCAGATGGACTATGCTCTGAATTGCAGATGCTTGAGATGACACCTAGCATTTCCCTCATATTTATTTGTTCATACTGAGGTAGAGATCAACAAATACAAATGCTTAAATTTTTAGGCCCATGTCAGCATTTGACACAGTATAAAAATAAATAAATAAACATAAAAAAGGTGGCATATTTCAAAGCTTTAGCTAATACGTTAAACACATGGCCATATACATATTTATTGATATCTTGATATATGACTGTATTTACCTCATTATCCTTTTGGCTAACCTGGCTGAATGGTTGCTGTGTGTTAGGACGGCACTTTATGCTGCGTCTGGGTTTGACCGGAGGTTTCCTACCAGTGGGCTGAGTTTCTGGTGCAGCAGATGCACAAGGCAGGGGTCTTGGGTATTGGAATGGTTCTGGGCTGAGTTGCTCTTCCCTCTGAAGGAATTCACCATCTGTTCATAATTGAAAATAGACATATTCAGATTTGAAATTGATTTGTTTGATGGCCTTCCACATTTGCTACTCCATCCCCCAAAGCAGTTATGTAAAGAATTTTATATTAGTTGTAGACAATTGCAGATCCCCTTTTTATATAATACTTAATAGGTTAAATACAGTTCCCAAATGAGAGGAAATCAATGCTTGTCTAGATATTTATATTCAGGAAGAAGGACGAAACATTGACTCTGTTAAAGGCATCACTTTCTAAAAAAAATTGTGTGTCATCAAAACGGCAAGTTTAGATACAAAGTCAATGTGTAATTCAACATAACTGAACCTAAAAATATTTGTATTCATTTATATAATCATTTCCATTTGTTCAAGTTATCAAGAAATGATAAAAAAAATATGCACAAATGTAGATAAAGTGCTTAGCTTTCTGTTCTTTAAAACATGCATCACAGATTCTATCGCTTTGAACACAGAAGTTGCTATTTGGTCTGTTTGGATCCTATTTTTAGACCGTTAAGAGAAGTCGCACATTAGAAGCCAGACCCTGAATATGGCCTACTGAACGGAAATACTAAGTCTTTCTTTAACCACAGCAGCAACATATATAGAGGCTTCTAGAAACCTAAACATCAAAATGAAGTCAGTCACATGCAAGTGTCTACTACGTGTTGCTAAAAAAGACGTTTCAGATAGCTGTTAATGCTATATGCACATATTGTACTTACACTGTACACATATTCAAGTATTTTTGTAATTTTCACAGCTTTTTCCATTTGAATTGCTTATTTTAGGCTATATTTTAACTATTATATTCATGTAGTAATTCATTTTTTGTATTTATATTTATTTTGTTCTGTTGCTATGCTGCTCCATGATAGGTCAGTAATGACTTGAAACTTTTAGTTGAAACTTTTTAATTTTAAACCATACAGATCAAGAAAGGGAAAAATAGGGTCATAAAGGCTTCAGTTTCTTTGCAGAATGTATTAAGAAATCCCACTGCAGCTTTATATATTTGTATATATATATTTAAAAAACAAACAAACAACAAAAAAAAAAAACAATCCTACTCTGGTGCTTCTTCTCAATTTATTGCAATGGATTTGTATTTCCAGTCTTTATTTCATCAAAGCAGCAATACTTTTACTAGAGTTTGAATTTAGGAGACTTTACCCACAACTACTTATACACAATATGGTATAATGCAACATTGCAACAATAATTTTATTGATGCTAATACACAATATATTATTAATGCTAATACCAAAACCCTTATTTATTTCTCCTTTAACTGTCCTTTAGCACAGTTAAAGGAGAGTAGCAATACTAGTGTCATAAGTTGTTGTCGTATTATTATATATAACATCACATACATTTTTCATACACTTGGACCAAGCCAGAGCAAGTGTGTTATCACTTTCTGACGTATTGCTAAATACTCTGTCTAAGACTACACTTAGCACTATACAAAGCAAATACCTTACGGAACAGTCTCTGTCTTGCTAAAATCTAATGTCGGACAAAACCTTTTTCTCAAAAAGTGACTTTACATGAGAAACAAGATTGATGCTGAAGCTGTTCTGGACAATTTTTTGTGTTCACTGCAGGTGAACTTTATAATTAAATGAAAACATCACAAATTAAGTTTTTTTTTTCTTTTTTTGATTATATTGTTATTTTTAAAGAATGAGAGAGAGCTGACCTTTAGCTTGTTGATAGTCAAAGTCCATCTTCACAGACAGGATGTACAGCAACAGCGCTTCATAAGTGCATTCACCTAGGTGCATGTGTGTTAGGGTGTGTGTGTGTGTGTGTGTGTGAGAGAGAGAGAGAGAGTGAGAGAGAGAGAGAGAGGAGAGAGAGACTGACTGTTAACAAATTGTGAATTTTTTTGTGAAATTGTGTTCAACACTATGTATTTATAATATGGATCTTTTTAGTTAAAATGGCTTTGACTGAGTTTCTAGAAGCTAATGTCAACACATATAAACATTATCCAACCATTAACACACTCTGAGCACATTTCTAAACTACCATCACAAGCAGTGATATTTGAGAGAGAGAGAGAGAGAGAGACAGAGAGACAGAGAGAGAAAGAATAACAGTTAGTATATGCACTAACCACACAGGAAGAGAGTGAGGGCGGCTGCAGAGAACAATGAGAACATAAGAAAAAAAAAACTAAGTTGTGAAAGGTACAGAGTCAGAGAGAGGGGGGGGGGGGGGATTGAAGTGAAAATCAAACACAAGGAAGACACATTGAGGCACTTCAGACATTCATTTTTTTAAACCTGTGCAAAGGTGAAAAACAAAAAGCCTAGTCCAAAAACCTAGTCCAAAATTATCTATTTGATAAAGATCAGCCTTGTTTTTTCTTCTTAGTCTTGTTGTGCTTGTGCAGTACACTTTAGCTATATGTACTCATTAGAATCTACAATAAATTTTGTCTGGTCATTTTTAATGGATTTTTTCTTCTTCGTCTTTTTACAAGCACAATGGTGATCATTTTCTCTGGATATTACACTAGTTGAATCCCCTCCTACAATAACATTTAGCATATGTCCTGCACTCATCTTGATTTCACATTAAGCAATATTTTTTTTTCAGATCTATTTTATTTTTTGCTGTTTTGTGTATGTTTTTTTTCTTTCTGTTTTTTTTTTCTTTGTTCTCAAGTTTCCTTCGTCATACTTTGAGAGAGGTTATCCTTGCCATTTTATAAAATCAAAAATACTTGTGGCCGCTTGAGGGATCTGACATTAATAAAGGGAGTCACTAGATGGCAGAAAAGCTCAGAAGGTTTGATGCTCATATTTTGCGGGGTAGTCTTCAGCATAACCGACAGAGAACTGCAGAGATCTTAGTATAATCGTCCTATGATTAAGCCAAAGGAAACAAAACAAGAGACAAATAAACTTTGACAGGAACCAAGACTCCAAAGGGGGAATCCATCCTCCTCTGGTCGGCACCAGAGTGTACAACAAAGCCTTGTTCAAATGACACGAAAACATTGCTGCTAAAATCAGAAGTAACTAGAGCCGCTAGCGGCTATCTGCGGGTTCAAGCACTAACTGGCTTAATATGGCAGTCAAGTCAAATCTGACAACTCCTGTAGTATGAATTGATCGGGAGAGGATGTATTGACATTTGTGTCTATGGCAAAATTGTTAGACATTGAGCCAAGTAGGTATGTGCAGTGTCAGATTATTTGTAATAAGTGCTTGTGTTTGTGACTTGTGTTCTACAGTCTCTGATGTGTGTTTGTTTCTGAGTGATGTGTGTGATGTAAGAGGGTCTTTGTGTGAGGTATATAAAAAACTTGAATATTACAGGTGTTGGTCATAAAATTAGAATATCATGAAAAAGTTGATTTATTTCAATAATTCTATTCAAAGAGTTAAACTTGTATATTATACTCATTTATTACTCACAAACTGATATATGTCAAGTTTTTATTTCTTTTAATTTGATGATTATAAATGACAACTAATGAAAACCCCAAATTCAGTAGTTCAGAAAATTTGAATATTGTGAAAAGGTTCAATATTGAAGACAACTGGTGCGACACTCTAATCAGTGAATTAACTCAAAACACCTGCAAAGGCCTTTAAATGGTCTCTCAGTCTAGTTCTGTAGGCTCCACAATCATGGGGAAGACTGCTGACTTGACAGTTGTCCAAAAGACGACCATTGACACCTTACACCAGCAGAGCAAGACACAAATGGTCATTGCTAAAAATGCTGGCTGTTCACAGAGCTCTGTGTCCAAGCACATTAATAGAGAGGAGAAGGAAAGGAAAAGATATGGTAGAGGATTGTTAAATAAAACCCATTCAAAAATGTCAGGGAGATTCTCAAAGACTGGACTGCAGCTGGAGTCAGCGCTTCAAGAACCACCACTCACAGATGTATGCAAGACATGGGTTTCAGCGTCGCATTCCTTGTGTGAACCCACTCTTGAACAAGAGACAGCATCAGAAGCGTGTGGCTTGGGCCAGTATAAAGTTTCCACAGTTAGTGATGGTTTGGGTTGCCATGTCATCTGCTTGAGTTGGTCCACTGTGTTCTCTGAGGGCCAAGATCAATGCAGCCGTCTACCAGGATGTTTTAGGGCATTTCATGCTTCCTGCTCTGACCAACTTTATGGAGATGCAGGTTTCATTTTCCAACAGGACTTGGGACTTGCACACAGTGCCAAAGCTACCAGTACCTGGTTTAAGGACCATGGTCTCACTGTTTTTATTGGCCAACAAACACGCCTGACCTTAACCCCATTGAAAATCTACAGGGTATTGTGAAGAGTAAGATGCAATACGCCAGACCCAACAATGCAGAAGAGCTGAAGGCCACTATCAGAGCAACCTGTGCTCTGGACAGGCTACTATAGAGTAGTTATATATAAATATAAAATATTTAAATGCAGGTGGGCATTTAAATGCAGGAGGCGGCGAGGGGGAGGAGGTTGCCTCGCACTACAGCCAATCAGAGTGCAGCTCTTGACTTTTAACATGTCAGGCATTAAATGGGACACTGTACTCTGTGAGAAACAAGTGTAAACATCAGAAACTTAGTACATCAGAATAAAACACACAATAACAAAGGGCATTTCCTGACTGGTGAGGGTAAATGGCCACTTGAAGAGGTATAGGAGACTTTATCATTTTTAATTATGGTATGACCATTAACCTTTGCAGGTGAATAGGATCTTAACCTCCATATAGATCAACAAAACAATATTTAGTTTTGTAGTTCTATCTGGTGGTGAAAGTATTTACTACTGTAACATAGTGTTGCTAAGCAGTTACAGTCTTTCATGTTAGAACTGTTTAAGGGAGTACTACTCTATGGATATTTTCCTAACATGGACATATGTGGTATCAGTGGAATCCTAAAGACCTGGCATATAATAATTATCAATAAAATGTTGAACTTTCATCACTATGTGGCTTACAGGCCCCTCCAAATAGTAGAGATCCAGCATGAATTCTAGAAATCACAAATGCACCTATAACTCAAAACGCTTTCCCCCAAAATTTAAAAACTGCACATGCTTGATCAGTATGAGGATCAGATGACATGATTAAATTGTGGTGCCACTGCAATCCTAGATGGTGCTATAACACTAAAAAGCTAATTTTATCAGTTATTGTCCAATTGTAGCGCCCCCTTTTGGTGGATTGGAGTCATATTGTATATGCTTCTTCATAGTAAGGTCCTACATACGTATGTCAAATTTAGTCTTGATTGGGCTTAATTTGTTTGAGTTACAGCTGAAAGAATGTTTAAAGCTCCACACACTTCGATTTATTGATTTATTACAACAAAAGTTTGTCCAAATGTTGAACTTTTTTTGATAATTATTGACTTACAGGCGCTGCAGATTCTAACAAGGTCAATTATTTGGGAATAGAGCAAAATTCCACGGACTAGTTTGAAAAAGTCCAATTTTAAACAACTGGCGACTGAGAAAATACAATGCATTTTTTGACAACACTTGCAATGTTAAAGTTGTGAGGCCCTCTGCAGAGTATACAGAGAAGTATACTTCGTGTTGATACGCTTACTTTTTGCTGAGAAATATCATATTTTCTTGATATAGCGCCCCCTAGTGGCTATCGTTTCGAACATTTTTATGCACTTAGGGAGTGCTCCCAGGAACATACCAGTCAAATCCCATGATGATTGGACCTTGTTAAGGTAGTCAAACAGGTGCTAACATCTGATTGGTCGATGACGTTCACAATTTTGCCCGAATTTAATTGTCCTTAATTTTCCACTTATAGCCTTGCCCACAGAAGCAGCATGCAAAACGGCAGTCCGATCCGCCTTGCGGATGCTGAGATATACACTTGTAGCATTTACAGGGCCCCCTATATGAATATTGACTCCTCATTTGACATGCTACCTCAGAATCATATCTGGAAGTAGAATATGAAATTTGAACACATTGGAGTAAAGTATGAAATTGTTATAAATTTGTAAGTAAAACATACGATAAGCCGAAGAGGTTCATTTGCATGTGGCGGCCATATTGAATCGAAATTTAAACTTTTTTTTGATAATTATTAACCTTCAGACTCCTGCGAACATTTTGGCACCAAGCTCAAGAGAATTGGACAAAAATCCCCGGACTAGTTCGCAAAAGTAGGTTTTGCAAATTATGCAAATTAGCGTGATAATAACGTTGGAAAAATGAAATTTTGACTAACCTGTTTTTGATTTGTCAGAACCCAAAGAATCAGTGGAAAAAAAGATTTTGTCTCTACGCCTCCCGGTGTAGGAGATATGAACCTAAACGCGTTTCACTTCGCTATAGCGCCACCATTAGGCCAATCAGTGTCATTTTTGTTGTCCTCTGAGATGCACACAAATTACATCTACCCTCCAAGTGGGAAGTCTGTACGACCTACGGTCTCTTCCGCACAATGACTTTTACAGGAGAAAAAGAATAATAAGAAAAACCGGTACAAAAACAATAGGGTTCTACGCACTGAGTGCTTGAACCCTAATAAAGGTGATTATTCTTTTATTTGTACCACACAGTAAATTCACCAGTGTTAAATCAACACTATTAGTGTTAACTTAACACTGAGAGTGTTACATTATTACACTAACAGTGTTAATTTAACAATAATAGTGTTGATTTAACACTGGTAATTTACTGTGTGCAGTCTGGACACAGTGCTGAAAAGGAATCTAGAGATTTTGTTGTTGTTTTTAATTAAGTGTGAAATATACAGTGATTTGTCTTTAGATAGGGCATGTTTGTAGTCTGCTAGTGGTACCACTTTAAAATAAGACAACACTTATAAAGGTGGTTTAAATGCCTGTTTAATGTATGGTTATCTATTAGGTTGTAAACACATTAAAATCATTAATGCTTTGTAACACAGAGATAGAAAGTGTGACATAGATAGAAAGGGCACCAGTAACCTATTGTTTCCCCCCAAATAGTGAACTGGTACCCTTTAAATCAATGTGTTATAAATAATTATTAATGACTATTAGTGTATTAATAGCATAATTAATAACTATTCATAAAGAGGTTTTAAACAATATATCAACCTTTATAAGGGTGGTCTTATTCTAAAGTGGTACCCAGCTGGGTTGTGCTGCCATGCAGTTTGGAAACATTTTATTTGTCGCCATTTATGCTCATGGTTATGTGTGGCCTCTTTTAGATGTGTGTAGTCATTGTACCACAGAGATGCAATTTCTCTCTGACTTATTTGAACTTGATTGGAATAACACTCTCAGGTTTCAACAGAGCACCGTACATAGGCTGTTTATTATGTTCTCCAGATCTTTCAGGTGAACTAGGCAGAAGTTTAGATTCTAGTAATAATTGTATTTATTCAATTTATCCTCTAGATGGCACAACATCCATAGAAGTGCTCATTGAAGAACGCTACAGAAGCAGAACTTATGGCGCAACAGAACAGGAGACTTTTATCTCTTAGCATCGTAAAATGTTTCACTGAGGCTTTGTGGAAGATAGGACTGAAGTTTTAAATAAAATCACAACTTTAGTTCAGCAGTCTTTGTAGAAATTAACAGTTTATTTAAGAAATTAAGACGGGAATTCAATCTCCTATACAATCTATTCACCTTAATACATCAGTAAGATGAAAAGATTAAATATGACTTCATTAAAAAAGAAAAAAGTACAAAAAAACAACAACAACTTTCAAAAATCTCTTTATTTCTTAAAAATCTCCAAGGCATTTTTAGAGTCATAATGATGCTTCTTTAGTTTCACAGCAGAGCAACTCGTTCACTCATTATAACTCTATAATTCTTCATTGATACTGGTCTCTGTTTATGCAGTTTTTTCTTTATACACTGCTCTTTTTTGTGTTGTTCCAGGGTCGACCCGAAGAGGACGGGTTCCCCTTTTGAATCTTGGTTCCTCTCTGATTTACCTTCTCATACTCTGAGGGAGTTATTTTTTATTTCCGCTGTCCCATCTGTAACATTCAGTTGGGGCAAACTCCTAGAATTCTGTAAAACTGCTTTATGACGACTCCAGATGTAAATCGTACTCTTCAATTAAATTGTATTTAATTGAAACATAGCTGTTTTGCAATATTACAGTAGCAATCTTTAGACCTAAAAACATGTGTTGACCAAATGGCAAAGGTTTCTTTAAGGGACAAGTCTTGTTTTTTCTTGTGCCATTTCTTTAAGTACCAACCAGCTCTCAATGTTTATGAATAACTGCTAACTTACAATGTCTATCATTTGGTTTAACCTGCACAGTAACTCCACCAGTGATAAATCAACACTATTAGTGTTAACTTAACACTGAGAGTGTTACATTATTACACTAACAGTGTTAATTTAACAATAATAGTGTTGATTTAACACTGGTGGAGTTACTGTGTGTAAATGAATGCATATTTACATATTTATATTCCTTTAAAGTTTTTTTAATAAAAGACAGGTTATATTGTCTGTTCAATATATATGTAAAAAGTATTTATTGTATTTAACTTTTTAAGATGCCTATTGAATGTAATATATCAAAAGCAGTGCTGATTCGTTATCGCATTTTACCCCCTTTAACCTTAAAAATGCACCTTTAGTTCTGATATATATGTAAATATGTCTACATTGGCTGCACTGTGCCTCATTTAATAAGCAGAAATAAAGTAGATTTTGATAAAGAATAATGTGGAAATGTTGTTTTCCCCCTTATAACCATACATGGGACGCGCACATATGTTAAAGTACACCAATGAGCTCCTCCCGTCATGACCACGGACGGTTGGAGGAGGGGGGGGGGGGGGGGGGCTGAAATCGCCTTTCCTGATTCGAGCGAAGGCAGGACCAACCTGAAGTAACATTCACATTCACAGACACACACACAATCACACATTTGCACTCGTTGAGCAAGGCTTCATGAGGATACCGTGAGCCTCCACAGGTACGTGTTTTTAGTTTATTCTCTTTTTAAAAGGAGTGGGTGAATTGGTGGTCGAAGCTGGAGTCAAAGGTAAACGCACATAGGTGCTGTAAAAGCGCTGAGGAGATAAACAAGGAAATACATACAAAACACATTACCCAGATATCGCGAATGAAAAATAACGTACTCACCTTCATGTTGACCAGTGTCGCGGCTGCAGCTTGAGCTCGGTGTGTTTTGCTTTTGTTTTAAGTCTAATATAAACCTGAATTTGAACCGAAAGACGGCGAAACGCAACTGCGGGGAGCAGGCTCGCTGAAGGGTAACGAGGGAGGAGATTTGTCCGGTCTATACGCTGACCGCAGGTCATGTCGGCTTTTTTATCGTGAGTCGTGACTGTCCGTGAAGCGCAGCGCGAGCACGGTCTTTTGGCGCCGCGGAGCTCGAACCGAGGCGCTCGTGCGGAGCACTGAGGGAACATGGGTCAATAAACATTTCCTAACCGCCTTATTTTATAGACCACAAAACTGAAGTGAATGTACTACCAGGCCAAAAAAAGTAGTGCATGCTAATATTCTACACTTATTTTCCGTTTACCAGCTCCACTGACCATACACTGATAAAACAGTGTATGGTCTTTAGTCCACCTGTTTCAAAGCACAATTCTTTTTTGCCCTCTTCCACTCTGTTATTTAGTGGTCAGGACCAACACAGGACAGTCACAGAATTGGTTGGAGACCATGAGATTGTGGTGTGTTACTGTGTGTTGTACTGGTTTGAGTGGTACAGGTGCAGGGCAGCAGAGTATTTAAACCCCTCAGTGGCACTGCTGGACTGAGGGGCAGCTGTGATCACTAGAGCAGAGGTTATACTATTTGTTTGTTTCTTTGTTTCTTTGTTTGTTTATTATGCTTTCCAGGTATGCCAGTCTCTATTGTGTTTGCACTTCACACACTGGTATTTAGGTTCCTGAAATGGTTTTAAACACTGATCATAGGGTTCAAAATGTTTTATTAATGCCAAAAATCTTGTCAAAATGTGCTTGTGCACAAAACTTGAAATGCTATGTGTCAGCTTATAAAGTTTATAGTCTAATCTTTTCCTTGATTTTCATGAAATTAATACAATTGTTAGTCCCATCCAAAACTAGTTTTCCTTTATTGCTTACAAGGCAGAAATTATTTTGAGATGACTTGGAATCTATCTATAGATGCATTTTTGAAGATTGTTTCAAGATGATGAAATGTGAGGACAGCTGCCAGTTGCTGACACGACACTGGCATCACTGTGCAAAATGATGTGTTTTGTAAACTTAAAAACTTTAACTGAACTTTAAACACAGCAACCAAAGCATTGTATATTATGTTTGCAGAACATGGTGGAGAGTCTAAGAATTTTAGTTGTTTTAAATGACATATAAAATGGCATGTTTGCCTTTTTATTAGTTGTTTAATAGTTTGCCTTAAAAGCCAACCAGGCCTATTTAACAGTGAAAATGATCATGCAATAGCTCTCAGAAATTCTACAGGTAGTTAAACACAGCCATTTCTTTCGGCAAGTTGTCTCAGTTGTCTAGGACAGTGTTCGTTAAAGGGCAATTCCACGTATATTTGAGAATTATTTCATTAAAATGTGAGCAAAATCACTTTGTGCACCATATTAGAGAAACATAAAGACATTATGAAGTATTATTCACAGAGTTGGTGTTAGGAACCAGACTGAATCAATTAATACCTCTAAATTACCACAGCCCAAATGTTTTACAGGAAATGGTTAGAAATGTATAGTCTGACGGCTGAGGATGGGAAAGGGGAAATTTTGGGGAAAGGTTTTTGCCTAAAATTTATTATTAATTACACACACTGATGAGAAACAAATACAGTTTTTTTCATGATTTACAATTCTAATCATGTTGCAGATGTAGGGGAATGTAGTGTTAAGAGTCTAGTCCAAGTACTCTTATTAATGTAGTATGGTGTGCTTGGCAAGCATCAAATGAATCCTCTCTTTCTGCATAAATAGCATTGGGGTTACCCAATACATTTCACCAATCTAACATACCTTTAATAAGCCTGTGGTTGAAGCAGGGAAACTGTCCAGGCAGTGGATCCACAGGAGCAGGATTAAAAACCACTTTTTTGTTCACAGTCACAATCCCAGTTAAAGTGTGCTGGATGTTATGTATTGAATCACTCCAATGTAGTTGTGATGCAAGGCTCTTTAAATTGGTTGAAACAGGACAGCATACATCTAAAGGTAGTAGTGATAATAGTGCCACAGTTTCAAATGTTGAAATGCTGCCTCAGCCTTTTGCTTCTGGTGTTACATGCAGTGTAGCAGTTTCTGAAGAAGCACTTTGAAAATCTTTGAAAATATAAGAATGGTTCTCTGTATCAGCAGATACTCAATATTAAAAGACTCAGATTGGTATCAAGGGCAAATAAACTTGATTGGGACATCACTACTGATAATAAAATAAAACATGATATCTGTGACAGAACCATAAATAACCTGTCTAATTTGGACTGAACGGAAATGTACTCATTTGCACATGTGGGTTCTTCACACTGCTCTACACACACCTTGCTGAAAACTATAAGTTGTAACTTACACCACTTGACTGATGTAGATCCAAAGGAAAAAAGAAGACAGAACTAGAAAAAAGCATGTTCCTTACTCCAGGGCTCCGTTTCATGGACTCCTCCATCTGTAGTCAGACTGTGCATTGTCGTGTGTTTTTGGTAACAGGTTTTGAATGGAGGGCCAAATGTTGGGTGGGATTTTTTAGTTTTCAACAAACTTAGATTTTGCTTTTCAAAATTTCCACCTACAGCTTTAAAAATTAGACACAATTACAACATTTCAAAATTGAGTTATTTTTAATGAATTCCAAGTTAGATTTAGAACATTTTCTTTTAAAGGCTTTTCTTTTTCAAGAGCCCCAGCTATGAGCGTTCCTTAAAATGGCTTTCTGACCAAAGTGAAAACCTAAACTGTTGCTAAATTTGCTATAGTGCTTTACTTGCAAACAGAAAAGGACACAATCCACAATATTCTCCCCATGTTCACCCCTAAACTGATCTAAACCAAGTGTATTTTGTGACCTTATACGGCCTAAAGTTTTGGGAGCTCGTCCCAATCCAAGATATGGGATCCTGTGGGAGGAAATAATTGCCTGAATGCAGTTCCAAATTTGCCACAGAGTGAATAGTTTTTTCTAAAATGGCAATACAAAATGTGTCAAATAACATTTAAAAAGTTTCAGAGAGCCTTTGCAGTTCTTCTGTATAGAACCTGGTTGTAAAACCTGGTTGAGAGCAAAGAGGTTTTTCCAGGTGGGAAAAGCCAGATTAACGCAAAAAAGTTCAATACATTACTTACCCATACAAACATTTGTACCACTTTAAAATAAGACCACATATATAAAGCTTTATAAATGATTTAAACATCTGTTATTTACATGGTTATTAATTAGGTTGTAAACACCTTAAATGTCATTAATAATCATTTGTAAAAGAGATAAAAAGAAAACGGTGACCTTTTTTCTTCTAATAATGAAAGTGTCACTAAGTGTAACTTACTAAAAATGTTGAGGTAAAGTCTGAGGTTTTACAGTGTAAATGGATGTGCGTTCACTATTTGGCAAGCAACAGGTCAATTTTGCTCTCTGTATCTGTTATGAATGACTATTAATGACTTTTAATGTATTTATAATCTAATTAATAGCCATAAATAAACAGTTGTGAGGTGTGAACCATTTATAAATCTTACTAAAATGGCCTTATTCTAAAGTGGTATACAAACATACAATATAAATGATATATAAACTAGATGTTTAAATGACATGTTTACCTGAAACTATGAGCATATATTGTATGTTAGCCTACTTAGAAACTTAGAAACCATTTGTACATTCAGTATAGCAACTCACCCCATTTTGTTTTTGTGGTAAGAAATATTTTCACATTTTGAATGTAGAAGTAGTTCATGTATGTGTATGTGCTGATAGGACTATGCTATAAATAGTTTATTCTCAAACCTACTGGCATTTATTGTACATATTTTATCCAGCACATTTTGTATTTTGGCATGTACCATACAATTTAAATACAAGTATTATCTTATATTTGTATTGATAAATATTTTATCCCTGACCACGGTCAATTCTTGTCAGATAGCTTTAGCTAGTATGATGGGAGGACCACTTATTGGTCAAAGTAAACTTTTGTGAATCATTCATTATGATTTAAATGTTAAAGTGTACAAGTTAACATTTAGAGTTATAGTAATGTGCTGAATGAAAACAACCCTAGTATTTGTACCTTAGATTTACAGCTTTAAATTCATTGTGATACTTCACTAACATGTCATAGGGAGAACAAAGGTTCTGTCCTTGCTTTTCCAGGCTCAGCACTATGTTTATACACTATGTAACTTTTGGAGGAGGGTAGAAAAGCACCCCTCTATTGCTTCCACCTTCCTCTTGATTTCACGAAGTGCTGTAAAATTGAATTACACTGTAATTTATCTTTAGGGGATCCCAGTAGCAAATATTCTAATGTTCCTTTGAGGACTGCACTACACAAAATAACACACTACAATAACATACGTGTCACTGCAGCGAGAATAATCCATCACCAAAATAATATCTGCTCTGTTATGGTCCTGTCGAGATCTTGACTATTGAAGAACAGGATGAAAAGGAAATAAGAAAGTATGCCCAGCTACATATGGACTGTTTGTCTGTAATTACACAGTGCACATATATGGTCAGTGGAGCTGATAAAATGAATGAATGTAGAAGATGTTTTTTTTTAAATGATATGGCTTGTGATTGTATTTCACGGTGTTTGTTAAATGCTGTGTTTATTGCATTTTTGTTGTGATTGGCTGTAAAAAAAAATCAATTTAATTTTAAACTTAGAATGTTTAAAATATTGAATATTCTTTATCAATATTCTGGCCTTAGCAACAGTACAGTAAATGAATGAAATGTATCCCAGTGGGCAGCCAAACTGTCAGATAGTCTGCTTCTCTGTCTCCAGCCTGATGCTTTTTTCCTTTGCTTCTTATGCTATTGTTGGCACAGTGAATTGTATTGCACTGTCGGAAAATAAACTTTTCAGAATGTGTGAAAAAGTCAGGGGGACTGTGGGCGGTATGAATTTTAATGAGAGCGCCCTGATCACCAGAGCCTGGGAGAGAGTTTCAGTACTGCATTAACAGCTTTACTGGAAGAATACATGAATAAATCAATGTTGTTGTGCATTATATTGATGCTGTCAGTGCTGTGGAGGCCATTACTAACCAACAGACTGATGAGAAGGCATAGATCACTGCATAAAGAAAAGGCATACAGGTAAATCATAAATTCAGTACTTTGATGATGATTTACAATCATTTACAATCATGTACAAATGATTTAGTCATTTTGAGAAAATGACATGTAAAGTTATGGACCACCAGTAAGCATTTACTTCTAGTACATTAGAATAATATAATATAACACATAATATAATACATCAGTATAACATTAAAATAATATAACAGGGGTTCTGGGGCCTCAAGCCTTTAGTTTTTACACTGTACAGATGTCCATTTGGCCTTTGTCTATAACCATTTCTGTCTAACCTCTGTATATGTTGTATAATCACCATCAGTAATTAGATAAGCATATCAAATAAAATGGGTTGCTCTATAGCAGCTGTGCATGAGTCTAAGGTCACAATGCCAAAGCCAAGCATCAGTTAGAGGAACGTAAAGTCTCCAAGCTTTGGAAAAGTGGAATTGTATTTTCTGAAATTAAGGTGCTCCATACAGTAGGTGTGATGCCTTACAAAAGTAAAAGCTGTACAAGCATCAAAGGGAGCCAAACTCACAGTTGAGCACACATAATTATGAGCACATATCCGTCATCTTAGCTTCACTTGATTGGCTGCCCATATACTTTAGGGTCCATTTTAAAATTGTATTACTTACTTTTAAATCCCTAAATGGTCTTGCCCTGTCCTACCTTTCGGAGTTATTACAGCCTTATAAGCCTACCCGCTCACTCAGGTCAGCTGATCAGCTGCTCCTGAAGGTGCCCAAAACCAACTATAAGATAAGAGGGGACCGTGCTTTTGCTGTAGCGGCCCCTAAATTATGGAACAGTCTGCCCCTGTATATTACACAGGCCTATCTTTTTAACAATCTTTTCTCCTTAGCTTTCATCACCTAGCCTGTTGATTGTATTTGTTTTTGTTTTATTCTGTAATGTATTGTTATATTGTTTTGTGTTTTATTTTTTGTACAACACTTTGGTCTTTTGTGAAAGTGTTAAATTGCTATATAAATAAAGTTGGATTGGATTGTATTGGAACCCTAGATTTCAAAAGAAAAAGAGCAAACAGGGAAAGCTTGGGTCCTGTAACACATTAACATTTAATTTTACATTTTAAATTTAGTTTTGTATTTCTCAAATTGAACAGTTATTGCTTTGTTCAAACATCCTGCAACACAGAAAAGAATTATGGGGAAATAATGTGTTTAGGCACATGTTATGCATGTAATTTTTAATTGTATTTTATAATTCTCAAACTGAAGACTGTAGTACACATGTTGCTTTATACACATTTTTAGCCCTGTTTCATCCTGTTCTTCAACAGTCAGAAACCTATAAATGCCACCGCAGAGCAGGTTTTATTTGACTAGTGGATCTATTTTCAGCACTGCAGTGACTATTTGTGGTGGCAATTAATGTGTTGTGCTGGTACAAGTAGATCGGAAAACAGCAGTGCGGCTGGAGTTTTTAATACCCTTTGTGCCAATGCTTGATTGTGCATTGTCCACCACCTAAGAATTTTCAGTCAACTGCATCCTGTAGGCAGCTTCCTGTGACCAATGATGAAGGAATAGAGGAGGTTTCTCACAAACTGTACAGCAGCAGATGAGCTGCTGTCTCTGATATATATCTGAAAAGGTTTACCAGCATCATAGTTCTAATACGGTGACCAGTGGATTGGTACATCATTTAAAAACTTATTTAAAAAGCTATTGTATTCAAACGGATAACATTTTGAATAGTGGTAAACCTTCCCCGGAACTTAATAGCTTACCATATCTTTTAAGAGCAATGGGAAGATTGCAGCAAATTACAAAATAAGATGAACATCTACGGAATTATAGGCCTCACTTGCCTCAGATATATATTCATGATTCCAGACAGGGAATAAAAGATTTCATTGGGAATGTTTCTAGGTAAAAAGCTCAGGCAACTGAAAAAGCTTAAACAACTTATCTCAAATCTGGATGTTGGTTCTGATACAAACAAAGACTTTTTTAATGTGTGATAGCAGTACTTGTGTTTGTTATGAAGTCCTAGGCTTTATCTATATATGTTTGTTTTTATACATTTTATACATTGTTAAAAAACAACAACAAAACAGTCATATATTTTCATTTAATAGTGAAATATTTAACTACATTCCACAAGTTATCACAGGTCCCTGGGGTTTTAACAATATCTCTGACATGCTTTAGCCAAAATACCACAAAGATACCACAACACAGACCCTGTCTAAACAGCTCTGTTTGGAAAAACAGGTTTCAGAGTTTGTATCTTTAAATGAGAATGAGCCACAGCTGACTTCACCATGAGGGCCCAGGAGCAGAAACTTTTCATTTTCTTTTGGTTTCTTTTTGAGTTCTTGTTTTCGTACACTTCGTACACTTATTCCTCTGTGTGATTGGAGAGACTCTACATAAGATGCCAAAATCAGAACAACTAAATTTATCCCATGTATTCTGACCTAGGCATCCCACAAAATATATGACTGGGTCGTCTTGTTTCACAGTTTGTGGGTTGACAGGTTTCAGATCCCAGAACATGTGCTAAAGCACCCAGCTTTTTGTTTTCCTACTCTGTCTTCTTTACACATTGTTGAACCCTGCAGGAGTCTTTTGCATTGTGTAAATTGATGCAAGTAAATTCAATGCAAACTGAGCCAAACCACTGCGGTGAAGTCATTTTTTTAACAGTAAAATGCACAGTGGTACCATGAGTCACCATGAGTCAAGACAACCATATTAATATTGTAATTTCTTCTTTTTTTTAAGGACATCAACCATGGTTATGAATTACATGTGGAAGAGCAATATCATGAACATTTCCTAATTGTACATTGTTTTGTTTTTCCTTACACTGCTATCTTATAGTCTAGTCTGAGGTCTGCATATTTGTGTTTTAATTAGCATTAGATTGTTAATGGGTTAAAGTGAATAGACAGGAACCTGGTCTTAGATCATTATGTAGTACGAGTCTGCTCTGGAGAGCCTCCCAGGTCTGGCCTTCCCCAGCTCTTCCGAATGTCAAAGGAATGTAGGTTTATCATCAGATGGATCTGTCTTGACAAGAGCCATTCATGAAAAACAGGAATTTCATCGCTGTTTCCAGAGAGACCACACCTACCCCTTAGGCTTGCACGAGATAGTAGTGTGAGGGACTGTTGTGTGCTCAGCATTAGCTACTAACCCCTACACAATTACAATCACTGATCATTTCATTGTGTTGCTCAGAAGGTATTTATATCTGAGGGATCTGCCCTACAAATATAGGTGACGTAACTGTCAGAACACAATGCTGTCTCTAATTTTGATCATTTTTTTACATTATTTCACAACACCAGTTTCTGTTTACACTGTCACTGTCACAGTTTGAAATTGTCTGGAGATGGGCTGATAATGTGTTGGTTGTGTATTTGTGGTTAGAGCACTATGCTCAGTCTAGCATTGATGCTGAGATCTTTATAAAGTCTAGCAGCACTGCTGTGTCTGATCCATTCGTACCAGCACTACACAAAATAACACGCTACAATAACATACGTGTCACTGCAGCGAGAATGATCCATCACCCAAATAATACCTGCTCTGTTATGGTCCTGTGGAGATCCTGACTATTGAAGAACAGGGTGAAAGGGAACTAAGAATGTATGCAGAGCTACAGATGTACTGTTGTCTGTAGTTACACAGTGCACATATATGATCAGTGGAGCTGATAAAATGAATGAATGTAGGTATAATAATTTTTTTTAATGATATGGCTTATGATTGTATTTCATATTATTTGTTAAGGGCGGCACGGTGGCGCAGCAGGTAGTGTCGCAGTCACACAGCTCCAGGGACTTGGAGGTTGTGGGTTCGATTCCCGCTCCAGGTGACGGGTCTGTGAGGAGTTGGTGTGTTCTCCCCGTGTCCGCGTGGGTTTCTTCCCACAGTCCAAAAACACACGTTGCAGGTGGATTGGCTTGAATGTGTTGCCCTGTGAAGGACTGGCGTCCCCTCCAGGGTGTATTCCTGCCTTGCGCCCGATGATTCCAGGTAGGCTCTGGACCCCCCGCGACCCTAAATTGGATAAGCGGTTACAGATAATGGATGCTATTTGTTAAGTGCTGTGTTTATTGTGATTGGCTGGTTGTGACAAGGTTCAGTTGGTCTTCTAATATTTTATCTTTAGATTGATGTACTTTATGCTGATAACATGCAATGCCTGCTTTTTATTCATGTGTTCTTGTCATATCCTCCATTCTTTCTACTGCTTTATTTGATTTTTTAGTGCATTAAATGTATAATGTTGGGAGTCTGTGTAAAATGAACATAAATGTGAATAAAAACATAATGCAATTAATTGCAAACCTCATAGTCGCATATTTCATGCACAGTAGGACATAGCACACATATCAAATGTTGAAAGTGAGACATACTACCATTTCATGAAAAAATATTAACTAATTCGTAACTTGGCAAACATCTCAGAAAAAGTTGGGACAGGGGCAACAAAAAGCCAGAAACATAAGAGGTACTAATAAAAACAGCTGGAAGAACAATTTGCAATTTTACAAAGTCACATTACTGCGTAAAAATAAAAAATTGAAAAAAAAATTTTAAGAGGCAGAGTCCCGCAGAAGCAGAATGAGCAGAGGTTCACCAATCTGTGAAAAAAAGTCTAAAATTTGTGCAACAATTTCAATGTTAAATTGCAAAGACTTTGAATATTTCACCATCTATAGTATATAATAGGGAAGGGTGAAATCCACATTTTTTCATATCGTAATACCGTCTCAAAATATTATCTCGGTATGCAGTATTACCGTGTGGAGTGGGGCGCTCTGTCATGCTGCGCTGAGCCTTATATCTTTGAGCACAAAGTCGAGTGAGTTTAGCTAAACACAGCCCAACAGATAAAACCCCGTTAAAAAACCCATTTCTAGAAGAGCAAATTTCAGCAACTGGTGCTGAAGAAACAGAAAAGTTAAAAAAAAAATTCAAAACTGTTTAGAAGCACAGCTGGTGCTAATGGACTCTTAAATACACAGCACCGAAATTTGACACACTACACACATGCCATAAATAACGCCCCAATTTTAAGACCGTCCACAATTTTAAATACCGTGGTAAAAAAAGTATCGTTACACCGCCCAATTCTAGTACATAACATCATCAAAAGATTTAGAGATACTGGAGAAATCTCTTTGAGCAAGGAACAAGGCCACCGATCAGTTTTGCGTGTTCTTGATCTTTGGGCCCTGAGATGGCAGTGCAGTATAAACAGGCTTAATCTATACTGGAAATCACTGCATGGGCTTAGGAACACTGCCAAAAATCATTGTGAACACAGTTAGTCGTGCAATCTACAAATGTAAGTTAAAGCTATATCCCGCAAAGAAGAAGCCATATATCAACATGATCCAGAAATACAGCTGTCTTATATGAGCCAAAGCTTCTTTAAAATAAATTTGCAAACTGCTCTGTGGTCAGATCAATCAAAATTTAAAATACTTTTTGGAGAGTGAGCATCAAATTGTTATAATATAAGCTTGAAAGCTTGCATCGCTGATGGTATGGGGCTGCATAAGTGCCTATGGCGCGGGCAACTTGCACATCTGGAAAGGCACTATCAGTGCTAAACAGTATATAGAGGTTTTAGAACAACATATGTTCCCATCCAGACAACCATCTCTTTTAGAGAAGGCCTTGCATATTTCAGCAAGACATTGTTAAACCTAATACTGCATCAATCACAACAGCATGGCTACACAGATGAAGAGTCCACATGCAGAACTCTGCCTGCAGTCCACACCTTTCACCAACATTTCACCATTTGGTGCATTATGAATTGAAAAATCCAGCAAAGAAGACCCACTTCTGTAGAGCACTTAGAATCCTACATCAGACAAGAATGGGACAACATTCCTCCCCCAATTCACAGCTAATTGATCTAAATAAATTAATAATTGTCATGAAATTATAAAATGTCTTACTTTCAACCTCTGATAATTGTTCTCTATGTGAGAAATAGGGGTCTATGAGGTTTGCAAATCTTTGCATTCTGTTTGTTTTACATAGCATCCCAAATTATTTGGAACTGAGGTAGTATATAATTTCTGCACATAACATGTTTGAACTGTTATATGATACACCACCCGCTCAGCTACTAAAACCATGGCATGCCATTGTTCAAAACATGCAGCCAAAAAAACCCTGAAAAAAGATTTATAATTATAATATCGCAAGTATATCTTGGACAATATATCAAATATTTATTAAAAATGGCTATTGTTACAGGCCTAGCATCTAGACAATGCAAGTCAAATTTGAATGTGGAGCACATGTTGTTATGTTGAAACACCATATTTTTGCAGAAAGTCCCACATTGTCTTGGGTTGGCTGGAATTTTGCTCTGCTATAGTAGATCTGCCCCTGCTGTGCTCTGCAGTTTGATGGTTATTGTTCCACTGTGGCTTATGACTAGAGACAGGCTGTTTTTTATTGAATGAACTTTATTGTTATTCTCTGTGGCTGATTTCCTGGTATGGCACTGAAGGAAGCTGGTGGGAGGGGCTGGACAGGGGCCGTTATTGCACGAAGATTTATAAATCATACAGCCTCTGTGTTTCTCTGTCTGTCTCTGTTTCTTATTCTCTGTGCATTCCTTGCCTGACATTTTATGCCTGCAGTTCTCTGTTCATACTAAGAAATATAATATGGTTTAAAAAAGGTCTTCTTTCATCTTTGTTAAAGGCTGGTCTGAGAGTTGCTCATGGACACCACTCACACAGTTCTTGAATTTAGCGATATAAATATACCACAAGTACATATAACGTGGAAAAGGGGTGTCCAGCTACAGTCCATAATATCTTTGTTATATTCAAATCTGGCTCAAAATTTTTTTATTTTTTTCAAAATATTTATATTTACAGCAGTTCTGCCCTCGAATAAAGAGGCCCAGCATACACTGCTTTTAAAAATATTTTTCCCTTTATTTTTTGCGTATTTATAACACTCCAATGTTTGGGTTTGTCAAGCTAGTTTTCAAACAAGATAAAGACAACAGGAATAAACACGAAAAGATGCAGTTTTCAAATTATCACTGCATTTTCTAAAGATAAAGCTTTGTTCATAACCTATATCACCCAAAAAAGGAATAGCCTCCTAAACCCAATAAGTGCTTGTGCCATTCTTGGAAGTAACAACTGATATCAGATATCAGCCTTTTATATCACTGTAGAGTAATTTTGACCCATTCTTCTTTGAATTTTTTTAAATCAGATGCACAGAAGTGTTTAGAGCAGATGTCTTTGAATCCAGACTTGGATCCAGGTTCCAAGCCAAGGTTTTTAAAATGGCTCCAGAGTTTATCAAACAAACAACTGTGTAGACTGTGTCTCAGTGATTATCCAAGCTGTTCATTTTGCAGCAAAGATTCCACAAGCCATGACTGTGAGTTGTTGATGTAATGGTTGGATGGGCAGATAAACCTATTACATCACCTTTGAGCTTTTAGAGACATTTCAGTCTCAGAATTATTTTCAGATGAACATTCCCTTTCTAAGTTTGCAACTTTAGTCTGTTTCATTGTGTAATTATTCAACTGCATGTCATTTCTTTATCCAAGCATTATCATTCTGTCCTCCCACAGTCTCCTCTTGTTTACTCTCTTTGTTGTTTTTTTGACCTCCGTGTTTTCCCCCGCAATGTTGAAGAGAAAGCATTTCAGTCATTTGCAAACTAATTACAGAAGTATGTGAGTATGTGGGAAAGGGGTGTGTTATGTAACTGTTGGCTAACACTCTGACTTGCATGGGAAACTAATCGCCCAAGGCTTTTTGCTCAGTTTGACAACGGTTTGTGCACTCTGACCAAACACCCATGTGTAAAAAAACACTTTTTTTTTTCAGGCTGTGTTCTTGAGAGTGTTAAGACTACACCAAAATGTTCAGATAATATCAACTGAAATATCAAAAATCTAAATTTAGAGAGCTTTCAGGCTAAGAATGTTCTTCATTCACAGCTAGAACCAATAATTCATTCTCAAACAGCATTCAAAATGAGTTAAATATGCATCATATGTGTCACAAATATAAATGGAATACTTTATTCAGAAGCTTTTTTTATTACTATATTGTACAATATCACATTAAAATCATCAGAAACAACAGATTTAGTCTCACCAGATGCTTGTGCGTTAAAGATGTAAATTATATTTTCTCAACAACTATCTGCCACTGTGCTTAGGGGTGTAAATTTGATCTCAGAGGCTGAGAGAGCAAGAGAGTGAGAGAGTAAAAAAAAAAGTGAGGAAGAAAGAAAGAGACAAAGCGATACAGTCAGATAAAGGAGGAAAGGTGTTAGAGAAATAGCAAAAAACAATTAGACACAGAACGAGAGAAAGAGAGTAATACTATACAATGACACAAAATACTTACTAGAATATCAGTAATAAACTGACAGATATTCCTTGTGATACCTATTGACCTAGATGGGAAGTCCCTGACAGAAATTTCCCTAAATGTTGTTATTGGGGGCAGCTGTGTCCTTAAGTTTAGACAAAAGGGCTGCCAGTTTGATCACCAGGAGGTCAAATTCACCTGTGTGTGTGTGTGTGTGTGTGTGTGTGTGTGTGTGTGTGTGTGTGTGTGTGTGTGCTCATTGCCTCTAGTGTGTGTAGTTAAAAATCGGTCACTAGTCTTGTGTTTGTGTGTTCAATACCATGGATGAGTTAAATTCAAATGAATCCTCCTCCACCTTCTTCTTCTCCTTTAATTCTTTTTCTCCTTTTTTCTATTCTTCTAACAAAAAGAACACCTCTCTGTCTTTCAGATCTGGACAGAGCTCTCCAGAACCCCCTTCCAGAAACAATGCTGGGCACTACACTGTGAGCACATACATTTGGGGAAAAAAGAAGCGGGGGTGGAATAAGAGGAAGAGGCAGAATGGCAGTTTTTAAAGTGGATAATGTGGAGGACCTCTATGAAATTGGAGAGATATTGGGAAGGTAAGTAAATTTAATTAAAATATGCTCTCAGTTCCACTCAGGTTTTCAATTGTTAATTTGATACACTACAAATTTAATTCAATACAAATCCATGTTAGAAATTTTAAAATTTAATTTTTAATGCTTTCTTATTTATTTATTTGTGTTTTCCACTTTATGAAGAAAAAAGGAAAACTTCCACCTTGCACACTTTCTTTGATGTTAACCATGAACTGGCTCTCCAAAACAATGTGTTCCAATGATGTAATAAACCAAAAATCCACAAATAAAATGGATATTTTTTTTTTGGACAGCAACAAAATGTAATCATCCCACACTCTGAAAAGTAATTGTGCTACAGAGGGTTTTCTGAGCAATAGAAGCATATAGAAGAACCACTTTTGGTTCCATAAAGAGTGAGTGTGAAGAACATTTTAAAGGTTTAAAAATCCATCACTTGATCTGAATGTTCTTTAAGCAAGGTTCAGTTAAGCATATTATCATAAATTGTTCTTTATACAGCAAATTCACCAGTAAATTTGCTGTGTATGGATCCAAAAGTGGTTCTTATACAGCATCGCTCGAAGAACATTTTATAGCAACTTTAAATTTAAGAGTACATTGCTTAATTATTTATGCAGTAATTAATATTAGGAATATCAAATGTGAGTAAAATCATTCATTAGCCTTAATGGGAGCAGTGCTGAAAGAACAATCAGCCAGTCTTTTGACTTGCTCCACATTTCAGTTCCTCACTGTTAAACCTACAGAAATGAAACTTTAGTTTGAAAACAGCAATTCATAGAAGCTACTGGATAATACGGAAATCATAAATACTCTTTCCAATTAAGGGGGTTTATATTTTAAGTCAAGTACTAATGTTGAGGCTATTTGTACCACTTTAAACTGGCAGCTGTTGTTGCATTTATTTGATTTGTATTACATTAAACCAAAAATTTATAGACGTTTTCATAGTTTGTCTAATAAGCAAAAATATTCAATGGTATTAATCACACATCAAATTAAACAAAATGAAGTACCACTCTAGTAGTGATGTGTCGGTCACGAACGAACCGGTTCAAAGAGCCGGCTCTTGTAAGTGAACGATGAGAGCCGGTTCCCGTCTAAGACCGAGCCATTTTTTTCTAAGGCTTGTCATTCAACCAATCAGAACAACAAGCAAGCTCCAAGCTGAGACACTTGGTTTTCCTGAATGCCAATCTGCCTTCCAAAAATACTTGAAGAAAATGTAAAATCAGTTAAATGTTTGTTGACAGTTGTGGGTGTTTTAATCACTACTGTTGAATGTTGCTGTTTTGCACTTTGCAGAGTATTTGTTTATTTTATTACCCAGAAATGGATGATTATTTTAATTTAATAAGCTATTTTGTAATACCTTCCTTTTTGGTTCCATTGGCTATATTTCAGAGTTTACAAGTGATTTTTTATTAAGGTGTAAATAAAAATCCAGTTATTTATACATTTGAATGTCTGAGTGCAATCAATGAGTTATTGCAAGACAGCCATAAAAACAATTGGCCATTGCAACACTATTTATTATTTTTAATACTGAACAATAATATTTTGTCCATATAGTCATGCAAAATGTAGGTAATATTGTTCTGTACCAGTGGAAATAAGTGGTAAAACAGAGCCATTTAGGAGCCGATAGAGCCGGCTCTTTATTATGAAAAGCCCCCAAAAAGAGCTCCCCAAAAAGAGCCGAAATTCCCATCACTGCACTCTAGAATACAACCCTTAAAAAGGGTTTAAAAATGATTTAATCGGTAAATTAGGTTGAACACCAATAAAAGTCATTAATAATCTGTTATAAAATGTAGATTGAAAGGGCAATGGTGACCTGCTGATAACTATTTACTTTATCTTCTCCATCAGTCAGAATAAAGCCTGTAAGCTTCATCACATATCTGAATATGTTTAATCACTTAAACGCCAAGTTTAATCAAACGAACCACCAACAGAATGTCTTTTTAGACAATAATGATAAATGGCATATTTTATCATTTGAAATGACTAAATTGACATCCTGGGGTCTTGGTATATTCATTGCACTGACAGATACTTTTACTAATGGCAAATATCAGCTCACACTTGCCCTTTATTTCTATGTGTTTTGAATGATTATTAAGGTGTTTTAAGATATTTACATCCTATTTAATAGCCATTAATAAATAGATTTTTTAATGAATAGAATTTAAACCATTTATTAACAAGTTATAAGCACAGTGTTATTCTAAAGTGGTACCAAGATGATAACATGTGCTTACTGATCAGAACTGTGTTCCTAATGTAATCATCATTGATGTTGTTTCACTGCCACCCCAGTGGTCACTTTGGGCAAGTTCGAGAGGTGCGAGAGCGGGTTACGGGGGACTTGTGGGCGGGAAAGTTTCTGAAGCTGCGGCGAGGTGTCGGGAGCCGTCTCGGCCTGGAGAGGAAGAGTGTGGAGAAAGAGGTGGAGATCCTCCAGAGTCTACAGCATCAAAACATTATGGCCCTGAAAGATGTGTTCGAAAGCAGAATGGAGGTGGTCTTAATCATAGAGCTGTAAGTTTGTGTGTGTCTGTGTGTGTGTGTGTGTGTGTGTGTGTGTGTCTGAGACAGACACAAGAGGAGGCACAAGAGACAGCAAGAGATAAAAAGAAGTCAGTGTGGATGATGAATAGCAGCTCACTGATAAAGGCATGGAGGAGAGTACGAATGAATAACAGCTCACAATATTAAGAGTGGACTGCTTTGATAAGCAGCAAATGACGAGAAAGTTATGCTAATCACTGTTGCCCATGGATCAAAGCACAATATTTAGTGTTCCAGGTTTAATCCCAGCCTGAACATTGGCTGTTCAACTATATGTAGCCCTGAAGAAACTGACAAATTGTTCCATTCTCTGGACTCTAATATGTCTGCCATAAGTTTTTACTGAGAGTGTGTGACCAATCATAATCTAGTATGTTCCTCTCTGTTAACTACACTTTGTTGGATATTAGATCAGCTGGAAGTACACTGTATTGTCAATAGCATATGGACACCCTCATACCCTCAAAACCTTAAATATATCAGTTGGGAAATTGTTTTCCTTTGCCTCTATAATAGCCTCTCTCTTTTTTTTTGGGAAGGCTTAAGCTAGAGACATACTTACTGTTTGGCCATGTGTTTGCAGTAATGCCACAAGCAGCCGTGGCTTTGCTGGGTTTTAGTTTTAGCTAAACAGCATTTTGTTTTGAGTCTTCTCCCTTCCACCCTCCACCACAAGCTGTAAAACCCACACTTACGGAGGCATGCAGTTAGTCCTGAAATCATTGAAGAGGCAATAAGAGTAAGGTGATCTTTCTTATATCCCAGGAAAGAGTATTTGTCTGTGCATGTGCACTCAAATTTGGCTGGGTCCAGGCTCATTCAGGCCCTCCCGTAGCCCCTCCCTTGCTTTATCTCATCCTAAATATAGTGGATGGAGCAACATTACTCCATAAAACTGCTCCACAGCCCAGTGTTGAAGGGTTTTAATCTTCTCTTGCAAAAGCTTGGCATTGGGTTTGGTGATTTTAAGCTCATGGTGCACTTTAATGCTGTTGAATTAATAAATTATTAGAGGTGTCCACAAGCTATTGGACATAGAGTAGTTTGTTGAGCACTGCTTTGAGTACTCACAGAATAAGGAACACTACACAATCATGCAGTTTTTTTATGGTTCCATGTCTGTTTTCATCTATTACTTTGCTGTTGTTTGTAGCATTAAAGGTGGTGAACTCTTTGACTTCATTGCTGAGAAGGAGAGCCTGACTGAGACGGAAGCCATTGAGTTCATGAAGCAGATTCTAGAAGGAGTGCGCTTCATGCACAGCAGAAATGTGGGCCACTTTGACTTAAAGGTATGTTAGGAGTAATGTAATGTGGTCCAATTAAGAACATGTCTTTAATATCTGTGCCACCACACATGTCAACTGCATGAACATGGTAAATGTTTAAGTACTACAACTTTTGCTTGAAAGAAGTACAGCTTTATTTTCAAATTCAGTTTTTACTCATGAAAATATATGTAATTATGTACTAAGTACACATATTTTTAACATTATTACTACTTATTAATTAATTCATTATCTGTACTTACTCAATTCAGGGTTGCGGTGGGTCCGGAGCCTACCCGGAATCATTAGGCATAAGGCAGGAACACACACTGGAGTGGGTGCCAGTCCCTCACAGGGCAACAAACACACACACCTATGGACACTTTTCTTTTTGAGTCACCAATCCACCTACCAACTTATGTTTTTGGACTGTGGGAGGAAACCGGAGCACCCGGAGGAAACCCACGCTAATGCAGGGAGAACACACCAAATTTCGCACCCAGTCATCCAGAGCAGGACTTGAACACACAACCTGATGCACCACCATGCTGCCCAAGGAAAACTGTTACATTTAATTGTCATGTCTTGTAAATTTATTAACTATACCATCGTTGAACATACAAGCAGGGCTGTTGATATGGACAGCTAAGTTAGCAGTCCACAACTTATACATGTGTCAGGACTGGGTTGACTGATGGAAGCGGACGCAAGTGCAATAACACAAACTTTATTGAAACAACAATGACCTAGACAGAATGACCTGGACAGAGAGAGCTAAACAGACTAAACCTAAACAGAGGGAACTAGAAAGACAGAGATAGCTAAAGAGACTAATTGGACAAAAAGAGCTTAAAGAGACAAACCAAAACAGAGGGAGCTAAACAGACAGAGAGAGCTAAAGAGACTAACCTTGACAAAGAGAGCTTAAACAGAGACCTGAACGAGGAGAGCTAATAGACTAGAGACAGAAACCACACATCTATGCACACAAGTACACAAAGCACAGGAAAGGAAACACTAACCAGAGAAAGAAACTAGTGAGACGCAGACTGACTGACGAGGAATGTCCAACATAAAAGGAATCAAGACTAGGGAACTTAAATACACAACACAGACAAGGGACACCTGGAACAGATGACGAGAGGGCAGGACTACAAAGGAGGCACAACAAGAGGGTGGAGCTAAGGCGGGACAAGGGCACAGACAGGAACAATAACAAACAGAGCCATGTGCTAGATCACATGGTGGGAAAAACAGACACAGGACAGGACCAAGGCATGACAACATGCACAGCAAATTCACCAGTGTTAAATCAACATTTATAGTGCTAAATTAATACTATTAGTGTAATAATCTAACACTATTAGTGTAATAATCTAACACTCTCAGTGTTAAGTTAACACTAAAAGTGTTGATTTAACACTGAAGAATTTTTTTTATTCAAAATAATGCTTTATTCTTCTATTCAAAAGAAAAAAGAATATTAATTAAAATATTGTCCCTCTGTGAGGCACCCTGTAAAGCCTGAAATATTCATTTAACAATAAGATTTGCCCGTTCTGATTTGGGAATTTTTGGGACCAGGTCAGGTGTTGTTAAATACTAACATCACACAACAATGTTAGTGTGACTAACAATGTTGATTTGTACAGTGCTAATGGTGGCTGTTTGAGGTTTCACGAGCTAATTGATTGACGTTACAATGTTATAATAAGTTATGTATGCAGCTATCTGTGTGTCAGAAAACACACAATTATACACACAAATCAATTTAATAGTAATTTGGGACAGTGCCAAATGCAGTGAACAGGTTATATATTTCTATATACACAATATAGCTAAGAGTTTGAGGACTGGTCTTTCAACATTTCTTCTGAAATCAAGGGATGTTGGTGCAAAATATGGCATTAATCAACAAACAAAGATTTCTAAATCCTTTTCATACAGAACACACTACTAAACACTTGGTGCATAGCACAATGCTTGATGATGGGGCATGGGGCACAGTCAACAGACTAAGCTTGGTTCTAAACATGGATTGTTAGGAAAGTAAGACATGATTTCAATTTTGATGTAATTTCAGATTCTTTTTCCCATGATACTTGAAAAACAACATTACAATACTTTTGACACAAACCTTATTATATAAAGAGGAAGACAATTCCATCACTGAGCTCGTATTGTGTTTGAATACTCTTTGAATACTTTGAAATGTGCTTGTAATATTCTGATAAATCCATTTGGGGTCATGTTTAAATTGTCCACTTTTATTTTTAATGTGTATGTATACCAAATGTCAGGATTTATTTCTTTAGTTCCTTGGTTTCATTTTGTTAAAAAATAAATTTGTTTATTCACCTGAACAAACACTTCCGACACGCCGTTTTGCTATGTACTAGCATGAAACGTGATATTCTGCTGCATTCGTTATAGAACATTGTCATATTTGAAAGTTGACTGCTGTGTTTTTCTTATTAGAATATAATATTTACATTGTGAATATTCAATAATATTTCATGAGTAAAAGTAAAAGAATGTGTAGAATTATTGTAAAGAATAATTTTCAAGTTATGTTTAATGGTAAACACAGTAAAAATTCAGATATAAGGCTTTTGCAAGACCCTGACAATGTTCAAATGGAGTTTAGTACAGTATGGCTTTGTGCTGAATAGTAAAATGTAGAAAAGTATCTTAGTATACTATAGCATAGTATAGTTTAGTACAGTACCAAATAGTAAAGTGGCATATAGTACCATGTAGTATAAGAACGTATACAATAGTTTACATAAGTACAGTGCAGTATAGTATTATAAAGTGTAATACAGTATAGTGTGGTGTAATATGGCAGAGTATAATAAGGTATATTATAAAGCATAGTGTGGTAGTACAATGTACAGTATTATAAAATATGGTAATGCATAGTATAGAAAAGTGTGATTTAGTACAGTGTGGTATAATAAATCATAGTACAGTATAAATAAGTACAGGTTAGTATAGTATAATAAAAATTTCAGTATAATGTGGTGTAGTATGTTAGAGTATAATAATTCCTTATTATACTCTACCATACTACACCACATTATACTGAAATTTTTATTATACTATACTAAACTATACTTATTTATACTGTACTACTGTTAAGAAAGTATTGTATAGTGTGGTATACTATGTCATGATATAATGTAAAATTTTACAAAGTATAGTAATGTATAGTACCAGTATAATTAAGTTCAGTATTGTCAAATATATTATAGTGTAGTGTAATACAGTATAGTCTAATACAGTATGCTACAGTAAAGTGTAGTATGGGACAGTACAAATCTATAGGGAAGTTTTGTGTAGTTTCAATTTTATTTTATTTATTTATTTATTCATTTATTTTTGTCTTCCTGCAGCCAGAGAATATTATGCTGTCAGATAAGAAAGCCTCCAATCCAGATATAAAAATCATTGACTTTGGCATGGCCCACTGCTTCATTCAGGGGGAGGAGTACAAAAGCATGGGCGGCACCCCTCAGTACATCGGTAAGTGATCCAGTCATATAAAAACAGAGTAAGGGCATGTATAGAATCATATGTGAGTGTTTGTCTGCATCTGACATTCTTTGCCTTCAGTGCAGAGCAGGATTTCCAGGTCGCCCTCGTCTCCATGGAGACAAGTGAAAGTTCAGGAAGTGACAAGGTACTCTGGGTCAGGGCGAGAGATGAGTGGACAGAAACGGGAACAGAATTGGCCTTTTGTTCCATGGGTGTTGTTGATGAAGTAACAGAAAATGCTCTTAATTTCACTGCTCAATGTTTTAAGCTGCATGCCACAGACTGGGTCACGGACACCCACACACACACGCACACACACATGATTCCTTTGGCTTTCCCAGTGGCAATCAGTGTTCACTGAAGAACATCAGTGATGACAGCAAGCTTACTCACACACACAGACACACACACATACAGTCTCTCTCTCTCTCTTCAGTGAAACCATTGAGAGAGAGAGAGAAGCCTGTGCCAATGTTGAGGAATAATTTACATTTATTAAACATTTATTGCATTGAGCAGATGCTCTTATCCATAGCAGTTTACATATGTTGCAGAGGTAGGTGAAAGTAGTGTAAGAAGTCTTGCACAATGAGTGCTTAATGGTGCAGCATAGTGAACTTGCCTGAGCAGAGAGTCGAACCTCAGTCTGTCACGTGAAGAGCAGTGGACCAAGCATTAATCCAAAACCCCAGCTGAAAGTAACTGGAGGTGAAATGCTATCAAATACTCTTATCTGCAGTATAAACATACATGATTGGGTTGCTATGGTAGCAAAGTTTTGAGTCTCACTGAGGCAGCACTCTGATCATTAACAGAAATGAATCTGTTGTGGAACATGAAGTAGCTGTCAGAACAAATCCTGCCATGGCTAAATAATTAATATTACAAGAGAATGCATCATTTTGGATCATTCTAAAAAGGATAAACAGTTTTAAAATATGCAAAAAGGTAAATAATGACCATTGTTTTTTTTGCATTACAGCATTGTTTTGTTGTGGTACACTGTCAGATAATTTTAATTAGGGAACATAATTGTACCTTATTTTATTATAATTGTAGATTTTAAAATTGTATTGATTTCATATGCCCCATTTCATCTCCATGATTATATTATGTTTTTCTTTTTATATGACACAGTTCTGTAATGAAAGATTACAAACATGTATCTCTGCTTTCAGAGAAGAGAATGCAATATGCATTTAAGGAACAAAACTGGACCTCTACCATAGCTTTTATCTGAGCTTTGGTTAGGATCTTGTACAATGTAGAGTTTAAAGGGGACATATAATATATTGCCAAAAATATTCCACCATGAATCATTGAATTAATGAGTTCTATAGCCACAGGTGTATAAAACCAATCACATATGCATGCAGATTGCTTGTACATTGGTGAAAGAATGTATTAGTGAAGCGTAGTGAATTCCAGTGTGGTACCGTGACAAGATGTCACCTGTGCAACAAGTTCAGTCATGATAATGTAATGTGCTATTACTTGTCATTGTACAGTGTACAACAAAATGTGTCTTCCGCATATAACTCACCTGTGGCAGTGGAGAAACTTTTAAAGTTTCTGAGCCAATCAGAGGCAAACAAACAGTGGGCTATGTAAATGATAACCTAAAAATGATAACATAAAGAATGCCTGGTACGCTACATTCAGCATGATACCTATATCTGCATTACTATATTCCTATAAACACTGCATGGTATTATTTTTACATTGACTTTTCCAAAACAAAGTAGTTAAATACACACACACACACACACACACACACACACACACACACACTAATGCACTACAGGCTGTAAACATACACCCAGAGTGGTGGGCAGGCCAGGGAGCAGTTGTGGGTTTGGTTCCTTGCTCAAAGGCCACTTAGCTGTGGATTGAGGGAGGAGGACAGTGCGGTTCCTTGCCCACTGCCCCCAATTTTCCTGTCTGTCATGGGAATCCAACCAAAGACTTTTCAGTCCTGAGCCCTCTTCTCTAACCATTAGGCCACATTTCATATAATTTCCACACTACTAAATATTCCACAGTCAACTGTCAATGATCTTATAACAAAATGAAAAGGAAGTGGTAAGCCACATAAAATGACAGAGCAGGGTCAGCGGATACTGAGGCACAAAGTGGGCATAGGTTGTTAACTTTCTGCAGAGTCAATGGCTACAGACCTCCAAACTTAATGTGGCCTTCAGACCTAAACAGAGGCCTTTTAATGTAGCTCCAGTACAGTGTGTAGAGAGCTTCATGGAATAGAATTTCTGTGGCTGAGCAGCTGTATTCAAACCTTACATCACCACGAGCAATGCAAAGCATCGGATGCAGGCTTCAGAGCTGTGGAGGGGGTTTGGTGGAGTGGGGATTATAGCGTGGATTGTTTTTCAGGAGTTGGGCTGGCCCCTTAGTTCCAGTGAAAGGAACTCATAATGCTTCAGCAGACTCAGAGATTTTGGGAAATTTCATTTGGGGATGGCCCCTTCCTGTTCCAACATGAACAGGGCTCTAAAGACATGGATGAGAACGTTTAGTGTGGAAGAACTTGACTGGCCTGCACAGAGTCCTGACCTGAACCCGATAGAACACCTATGGGATGAATTAGAGCGGAGACTGCGAGCCAGGCCTTCTCGTCCAACATTAGTGTCTGACCTCAGTGTCTGGAAGAATCACAAAAAATTCCCTTAAACACACTCCTAAACCTTATGGAAAGCCTTTCAAGAAGCATTGAAGCTGTTGTAGCTGCAAAGGGTGGGCCGACATCATATTAAACTCAATGGATTAAGAATGGTTAACTCAAGTTCATATGCATTTGAAGGGAGCCAAGTGAAATTGTTCTGATTTTGTTTTGCATTTTACATAGAATGCAGACACTTTAAAGTTATCCCACCTCCTCATCCGAATCTCACAGCAGTCACAGCAATTGATCTGTGCGAAGACAAGGTTAAACAGCAACACAAACCCAAAAAAATAAGAGAAAAAGAATGGAGAAAAAAGAATCAAGAAAAAATGATTAAAAAACATAGTTTCTGCTCCTCGCTCCTCACGCCTGGGCTCTCGAGATAAACTGACCTGTGGCTCATTCTCATTTAAAGGAAAATGCACTGAAATTTCTGTTCTGAACAAGGTTGTTTAGATAGTGGTTACGTTGTATAATCCTTGTCGTGTTTCGACCAAAGAATGTCACAGAAATAGATATTGTTTAATAACTAAATATAAAATCTATGCAAAAAAAATTTAAATACATATAAATAAAAATTTGACCCCAGAATTTTTTTTTATCCATAGCATTGTGATAGTATCTCTCTTTGTTTGTGTCTATTGGTATATCTCTCACTCTATTTGCCTCTGGCGTTCTTTCTATATGTCTGATTATCTCATTCTCTTTTTTCCTCTTTTTTTGACTTTCTTACTCTTTTGCTCTCTCAGCCCCTGAGATTATCAACTTTGAGCCTCTAAGCACAGCAGCAGATATGTGGTGAGTAAACATAATGTGCATCTCATGCACAAACACAAAAAAACCCCACATGCAGACACACAAACACACATACACCCAGGGACTCCAAAGACCAGTTGCAGCTCTTTTGAAGCACTCTGAAGCCATAGTGAGCCACAGGGCACATTTCTGACAAGTTGAGACCTGACCACACCTGCACAAAAATAACTAAGACTCTCTGTGCCTGAATATGGTTTCACACTTTTCATAACCTTACAAAAAGTCTTCTACTATTAAAGTAGTCTAGGTAACATTTGACCAATACGTGATCTCATGGAGGGTGTTTGTTTTAACAATTCAGCCATTCTAGTGACTAGTGTTGTTAGAATCTAGTGTTTTTTGTTAACTTTTCATTGGGAGGGAAATTCCAGACAATATTTTTGGTCTTTTCAGATGTGTAAAATACATAAGTACTATATAAGCACAAGTTTTGTTAGAAAAAAAGATTCTTTGAACAAATATGCACATGGTCATATATAGTCTTTCTATTTGTGTAAACAACTGATGAAATTTTTATATAAATTAAAATGCAGTTTTTACAATAACATTGTTTTCATTTAAATGTTAGTTACTGCATTTGCTATGAATTCTGGGAACTGGCCTTAAGAGTTACCGTACATTTTTACTGTAAAAAAATGAAATGTATACATAATTTTAAGGAAATATATAAATAAACAAATGCATACATAAATAAATAAATAAATTACAAGACATTAAGCATGAGGTGGATTATTCTATTTCTGATGGTGTTTATATGACAATACCCTTGACCTCCCAGTCATAAAGTGTACCATCCCAGTGATAGTTTGGTGCCTTTTTTTCTAAGAATGTAGACTAGCATTATAAAAGCCAACACAGACATGTGTTAGTAAACAACAAAACAGATCAGTTAGTGTGCTCCTGCAAGTGTATTCTTAAACCCCAAAAGCTGTGCAAGAAGCTGTTGATAATAAGCATTAATTCTTAAGTTTTGGGGGAAACCTGTACTAGCCTTAACTCTCCAAGCTTGGTAGCATAGTGTGATTTAGGAGTTGTAGCTAAAATGTGAACTAACATTCATTCATTCATTGTCTGTAACCGCTTATTCAGTCCAGGGTCGCGATGGGTCCAGAGCCTACCCGGAATCACTGGGTGCAAGGCAGGCACACAGTGAAGGGGATGCTAGTCCATCACAGCGCACCACATATTCACATCTATTTGCATATTTGAGTCGCCAATCCACATACCAATGTGTGTTTTTGGACTATGGGAGGAAACCGGAGCACCCGGAGGAAACCCACAGGGACACAGAGAGAACACACAAAAGTCCTAACAGACCCAAAGTGGAACCTGGACAGGGACATGTTTGGTTAATAATTCAATTCTAAATAGTTTTAGCATGATTTTATTTAAAAGTTAGGAACAACAGAGCTAACAATTTCACAAAGTGTTTAAGAAATGTCATTATGAGATTTTGACATGGTAGCAATGATACCCTTATTGTATCATATACCGCAGAATCTGAAATCAGAACCATTTGGCTCACTTCACTTTTGTGCTGAATGTGGGCTTTATGACCTGTTCCACTACTGAGATGTGAGAAGTGAAAGAATGTTCTCTATTGTTTTTTTGCTCAGGAGCATTGGCGTCATCACCTACATCCTGTAAGTGCCCGTTCTTCCCTATACCATTCATGTTAGTGAAGTTTTTATAGACAAACTTCTACCATCTCACTGTTAATGCCTACATAGTACTCCTGAAGTCATGCCAACCTTCTGTCGTCATGTCATGCTCATATTATGAACTCCAGGTTTAAGCCCTATTTCTGTATGGGAGAGACACATGGGTATTTCTCAAATCGCTGATACAATATCCTGTGGTAGGCTCAACAGTCCAAGACATGATATCTTTTGTCCTACAGAGTAATTTCCTTTAAAATTAGCTGGAGGCTGAATGTACAGTGTGGTTAAAGAATCAAAATATAATTTATGCCATATCTGAGCTAACACTTGTGTATTTCAGTCACACAGGAAACTTCATAAAACACCCCAAACCATGCGGAAAGCTTTGTCCAATGTGAAAGATTGTAGGATCTGGCAATAGTAGAGTAGAGTAAAATGTGCTGGCATTGTTATTTAATACTGTTTAAGTTTGAATTACTTGAATGCAATGCTATCTCAGTGCACACAATTGTTAGCTTGCTTGTAGCATGTATGTAGTATGTAGTCTGTAGCACTACATAAATAATGATGCATCCATCCATCCATCCATCCATTATCTGTAACTGCTTATCCAATTTAGGGTCGCGGGGGGTCCAGAGCCTACCTGGAATCATCGGGCGCAAGGCGGGAACACACCCTGGAGGGGACGCCAGTCCTTCACAGGGCAACACAGACACACACACATTCACTCACACCTACGGACACTTTCAAGTCGCCAATCCACCTGCAACGTGTGTTTTTGGACTGTGGGAGGAAACCGGAGCACCCGGAGGAAACCCACGCGGACACGGGGAGAACACACCAACTCCTCACAGACAGTCACCCGGAGCAGGAATCGAACCCACAACCTCCAGGCCCCTGGAGCTGTGTGACTTGCGACACTACCTGCTGCGCCACCGTGCCGCCCTGATGCATCCATTATTTGTTATATATTGTAATACAGATTTTCAGTGTTTGGAGGGAAATTTGAACCTAGTTGTGTTTGGAAGCAAATCTTTCCTCTAAACCAGGCAGACAGGCTTTAGCTCAGGTTTGTGTGTCAATTTATGTATATCCTACAGAAAACTATATTCAGAAATTAGTCCAGAATTTCCTTCTCTTCCTATCTGCATAAGGGCTTTTTAAGTCAGCGATAAACAGGAGGTTGGCTTTCAAAATAAAAATGTTTAAACAAAAGTTTAAGTTTAAGTAATACATGTTATTACTTCATATTATATTAGTTGCTCCAGTGCGCAACTTCACAGGTGGAGCACAATTCAGACCTGATGATCAACTATATTCAGTGTAAGGAGAAAATCAGGGCAAGGTCAACAGTCAAATTAGAGTGAAAAAACACTTTTATAGTAAAAGGGGAATCCCGCTAGGAGAAAACAGGGAACATTTGAAATAGAGAACTAGAAGACTTCTTCCCATTTTGTTCTTAATTATTTTAGTAAAGGTAATTCTGTTAATGTCTGCAGGGAAATAACTGTTAGAAGAGCATATGCACAGTGCAAAACAATAAAAATAAATGTAAGGCTATTTGAATAAATAAAGATATATGTGCTGTTTATGTAGTGGTAAAAATATGAAAGTGTAAAGGGTATATTTTCTTTTTTGCCTGGGTTCATTTGCCTGGGTTGGTGTTTTTGGGTGAATATTCCTTTTCCCTCTCAGACTGAGTGGCCTGTCCCCGTTTCAAGGAGAGACAGATGAGGAGACACTGAAGAACATTGTGGCGTTGAACTATGAGTTTGAGCCACAACATTTCAGTCGCACCAGCTCCATGGCCAAAGATTTCATTCAAAAACTCTTGGTCAAAGATCAGAGGTAAATGAAATATACAGTAAACACTTAGTGTAATTTCATAGTAAACTGTACATTTTTTACAAACCGGATTCCAAAAAAGTTGGGACACTAAACAAAGTGTGAATAAAAACTGAATGCAATGATGAGGAGATGGCAAAGGTCAATATTTTATTCGTAATAGAACATAGATGACAGATCAAACGTTTAATCTGAGTAAATGTAACATTTTAAAGGAAAAATATTTTGATTCAAAATTTCACAGTGTCAACAAATCCCAAAAAAGTTGGGACAAGTAGCAATATTTGGCTGGAAAAAGGAAATTGAGCATATAACGAACAGCTGGAACACCAATTAACACTAATTAGGTCAATTGACAACATGATTGGGTATAAAAAGAGCTTCTCAAAGTGTCAGTGTCTCTCTGAAGCCAAGATGGTAAGAGGATCACCAATTCCGCCATTGTTGTGCAGAAAGATAGTGCAGCAATACCAGAAAGGTGTTACCTAGCATAAAATAGCAAAGACTTTTAAGTTATCATCATCAACCGTGCATAACATAATCAAAAGATTCAGAGAATCTGGAACAATTACTGTGCGTAAGGGTCAAGGCCGTAAAACTCTACTGGATGCTCGTGATCTCCGGGCCCTTAAATGTCACTGCACCTCAAACAGGAATGCCACTGTCAAGGAAATAACAAAATGGGCTCAGGAATACTTCCAGAAAGCATTGTCAGTGAACACAATCCACCGTGCCATCCGCCGTTGCCAGCTGAAACTCTACAGTGCAAAAAGGAAGCAATTTCTAAGCAAGCTCCACAAGCTCAGACGTTTGCACTGGGCCAGGGGTCTTTTAAAATGGAGTGTGGCAAAATGGAAGACTGTTCTGTGGTCAGATGAGTCATGATTTGAAGTTCTTTATGGAACACTGGGACGCCATGTCATCCGGACCAGAGAGGACAAGGATAACCCAAGTTGTTATCAACACTCCGTTCAGAAGCCTGCATCACTGATGGTATGGGGTTGCATGAGTGCTTGTGGCATGGGCAGCTTGCATGTCTGGAAAGGCACCATTAATGCAGAGAACTATGTTCAGGTTCTAGAACCACATATGCTCCCATCTAGACGTCATCTCTTTCAGGGAAGACCCTGCATTTTTCAACAAGATAATGCCAGACCACAATCACAACATCATGGCTACGTAGGAGAAGGATCCGGGTACTGAAATGGCCAGCCTGCAGTCCAGATCTTTCACCTATAGAGAACATTTGGTGCATCATAAAGAGGAAGGTTGGACAAAGAAGGCCCAAGACGATTGAACAGTTAGAGGCCTGTATTAGACATGAATGGGAGAGCATTCCTAATTCTAAACTTGAGAAACTGGTCTCCTCTGTCCCCAGACGTCTGAGTGTTGTAAGAAGAAGGGGGAATGCCACACAGTGGTAAAAAATGGCCTTGTCCCAACTTTTTTTGGATTTGTTGATGCCATGAAATTTTGAAACAACATATTTTCCCTTAAAATGATACATTCTCTCAGTTTAAACTTTTGATCTGTGATTTGTGTTCTATTCTGAATAAAATATTAGAAGTTGGCACCTCCACATCATTGCATTCAGTTTTTATTCACAATTTGTTTCGTGTCCCAACTTTTTTGGAATCCAGTTTGTATAAGAATATAACTTATGCTGCTTTGATTTCTGGGTCCTGTTGTTCATTCTTAAGAGTTTATCTTGAAAACTACTATTCCAAAATTCCCAAACTTTTATTAATAATGCAGAAATTAAGGGAGAGGCCACACCTCCTCATGACACTGATTGTCAATCAACAATCTGATAACTTTTGAGTCTTTTTTGTAAAACATAGCTGTCATTTCTAAATAGTTGGTGCAATATCTATATGAAACTTCTTGAATTAAAGCTGAAAGTCACATTTTGAATTCTTTGTTTCAAATCCATTGTGGTGGTATACAGAGGCTTAATTATGAAAACAGTGTCACTGTCAATCTGTATGTGTTATTGTGGTGTGGTAAAATTTTTAGTTATGCTTTTGGGTCTGTCAGATAAGTGAATCTTCACATCCTTACAGAAGTGTCATCAAGTATACCACCATTTCTACACAGGCTTTTATGTAAATCTATTCAGTTTTTTTCAAGTGTTATACATCAGTTGCTTGTAATGGTGCATGTGTGTCAACCCAAACAAAATTCATCAATTTATTTTGGAGTAAAGTCAATATACAGTTAGATATTATGGGTAACTTGCTTGTCAGTTTTGTACATTGTCCAGTCTCCATGCTTCATTATTCTTTAAATGGTATCTGTACATACGCAGATGCACATCATATGGAATAGGAAAATATGAAAGAACTCTCTTTCATTAATTTGGTGCCATACTGTTGAGAATAGGAAACAAATACTGGTTGGCACTAAAGATTTAGGGAGTCACATCTGTCTATGAGTGAATCATTTGTTTTTCTACTTGGTAGATACTCTCCTTTTTCTCTTTTAATGTAATGTGTGTGTGTGTGTGTGTGTGTGTGTGTGTGTGTGTGTGTGTGTGTGTTTGTGTGTGTTTACAGTGAGAGGATGACTGCAGACGAGTGTCTGATTCACCCTTGGATCAAGGTGAGAGGATCTATTAAAACAGACTTACTAATTTCATTCATAAACAGGGCTTATATCATTCAATATAGTTAATTATCGTATAAATATGTGGTCAAAATTAAACTCTAGTTAGTAGTTGGATCATCAGTTCAGAATGCTCAGAAAAAAACAGCTCAAATAAACAGTAGAAACTTACATCTTAAATAATAATGTATTCTGCAAAGGACTTAGGCACTTAAGATAGATATTATATTAACAAGCATCTTGGTGTATATTACTGCTAATTTAAAAAGTGTCCCTTCTCTCCTTGCAGCCTCTCACACGGACACAGATTGCCAAGAGGAATCGTTCCTCCATCAACATGAAGAACTTTAAGAAGTTTAATGCTAAGAGGAAGTGGAAGGTGGGTGCCTGTTTGCTCTTAGCTCTGAGTCACTGTATGTTCTGTAGCAGCGCCACTGCTTTGTGTAAACAAGACCTGGGAAAATCTCACCATTTTCCCAAGGCTGCTCACAGCTTTTCACTAATGACTTCTGATAGTTCACACTCCCTGCTGCTCGCTCTGCCTCTTTTTTTCATGCAGTTACACCGCAGTCTCTGCCTTCTGTTCCTGTTACATCTTAGTCTTTAATCTGTACATTCAACATTAGCTGTATAGTGGCTTTTCAACCTTAATACATCTGATGGAAACTGTAGTTGGCCTGGGGTTCTTTGGTGTCTCTGCTCCACGGCTTCTCAGCAGAGATGACTCACGCTGTGTAGCAGTTCATTTGCGGGCAACAGAGACTCCTGCTGTTCAATTGTGGCATTGTAGCACCAGTTGACTGGACAAATTCTTCATTAAGTCTCAGTAACTTAAAGAAATGGAATGGCAAAAAAAATAATAATAATAATCACCCAAAGATTACCAAACTTGAACATAGAAGATGGAGGTTCTAAATGTTCTGTGACATTAAGCATTTTAATCCCATATGTTTTGTTTTATACATGATTTATAATTTAGGACAGTTCTAATATTTAATGGTTAAATTGTATTCCTTTTATATAGGTGTATGATATGTTACAACATGAAATCAAAAGAAATACACTTTTCAATGATTACTGATTTTCTAGTAATTGGTACAGTGTACTTTTAAAATAGAAGAGGAGATTGTGGCCAAATCTACACTGTCTGAATATTTGTCACTGTGGTGTGGAGTTCTGTATATAAAACTTACAAATATTCAGCTCTCCTTCTGGAGAAGAGAATGTAATGTAGCTTTAGGGAACACAACTGGACTTTTAAACATCATTGTACCTTTAAAGGTACATTTACACTGTTTGTACCTTTAGTGACCAATATTGTACCTCTACTGTAGTTTTATATCTGGGAGTATAGGGTACTGACCACTCATTTGGAAACAGTTACCCTCTACTAGTTTATCAGACAAGTAATGTTTTGGAGTTGGAAGTTTGTGTTTTTAGTTTAAATAGGTATGTTATGTGCTACAATTCAAAAGTAAATCATCAGAGATTTTAAATAATAAATTAACATTTTTAATGCATACATTATTGTTTAATATGCTATATTTTCCTGCTTCTGTACAATTATATGAATATTATTAATTAATCAGATGCTTTAAAACATGATTGTTTTCTTGTTATATCAAGAACTGAGCTGTAGATGACTCAATAATAATACTACATAATGCGGAGAATGAACATTAGTGTACTACTTCTTTACAGATGTCCTACAACATGGTGTCAGCCTGTAATAGGCTGTGTAAGCTGAAGTTGGTGTGTAAAACTAATGCCATGGAAAAACCAGAACTGGTAAGAAATCATAAGCAATTAATCACATACCACACAACCAGAAGTAATGCCAACTTTTGGGGTAAAACAGTACAATGTAACCTGAACATTTTTTCCCTGTACTGTAGTGTAGAACATTACATTCTTAATAAGTGTTACTTGCCTGTCTTTGTAAAAAACATATGTGTTGGTTACCTTCTATATCTGACTATGAATATAAGCAGTGCTGTAAGTGTGTGGTTTTACAGAGTAATAGAGAAGTGAAGTTCTGGGTAGTGAAATTACTGCCAGCATTTGGTAGTAAGTAAAGCAGTCCATCACGAAATTGATTATATCCCAAAAAGAAGCTTTAAGTTTACATTAACCTTATAACATTGTTACACACAGTCACTTTTTAATCCTGTTATATTGATTAATTATTATATTCTGAGACTTCTGTAATCTGTCGCTTTCGCTCTGCTTTTATGTTTTGCACACAATAGAGGGAATGTGAGAGTGACCAGGAGGACACTGAGCCAAAAACCGCCTCCCTTCTTCGTCGCCGACTCAGCAGCAGTTCCTAGAGCTGTCTACTAGGGATGGATTCAACACTAAACCCCTCTTGCAATCCTCCCTTTGACCATTTAGGGGAGAAAGAGCGTTGATTTCTTATGACCTGTAGGGGGAAACAGAGGTCACGTCAATGCTTTCCAGACCAAACCGGAGTTCACTTGTTAGGCCTTGAGCCTCATTGCGTGTCATTTCCTGAACTCCAGCTGCGTATCCAGTTACAGCCGGAGACGTCACTTCAGAGAAAAGGGATAGAGCCAAGATATAATCATGGCATTCTCCAAACTAGTATGCAACTTCATTCACAGACTGCTACCTCTGAGATGACTAATGGTGATGCTTCAACTTGAAGAACCATAGTCAGTTAAGATGCAAGGATTTCAAGGATCTACTTATCAACTTCTCGTGTTATGCTCCTCCAGGACTTCAGCTCCAGACTCTCTGTGGGACTGGATATAAAATATTGGAAAGTGTTTGTGCTGTTTCATCTTTCAAGATAAGATGCTTTAAAGGATTTTAGGAACTTCTCCCACATTTGCTGAGAACTCTCAAGCAATAGGGAGTTTCCTAGGCTGTGTGCCTTAACTGACATAAAAAATAATCACACATTCTTGACCTTTGGACCTTCAAGTGGTATCACATGTAACCCACCCCAGGAAACTGCCTTTAGTACTCCAGCTTACATCATAGACTTTAGTCACGCACACACATCTGTTGGGGTGAGCTTCAGCCAAAAGCATGTAGGGACTGGCTCAAAGCCATCATTGTAGCTGAAAGAACATGTTAAGCCGGAATGTTTATGGATTCTTGTGTCTTATATGGTGACTTTATGGCAAGGGGAAGGATTGAGGTAATAAGTCATTTGACCCTGATCCTCATGTCTAAAATAGTATATGTATGGTATTAGTTTATGGGAAAGTATGACGATGTCATTTTTGTGAGAAAATCTCTGGCCCTATTTACACTTTCCATTAAAGCTCCTGTTTTATCTGTGTGCAAATCTAGCTCTAGATACCAAGGTAGTAAAGCACACATTGTGATTGTATCTGTTTGTAAGTGTGAGAGTGTCAGTCTAATAAATTTGCAATCTGATCTCATATGCATCTCATCCAAAACATTAAATGCGCTTTCTTTCACTGCTTAATCATTTTAAGTTAGCCTCCTGAGTATGTTTATATACATTTTGACATTTTTAACCCATAATATTTTTTCACTGTGCTTCAGTTATGGATGATGCTGGCTGACTTTTGTTACTTCTCTTTAACTCAAAAATGGCTGGAACACTCTTGATTGCAAATGAAAAATATAACGGCACAGTGTGTACTTTATCCAGCATCACACAACTTAATAACTTACTCTGAAATCTTCAAGTGTAAACACACTGTGTCTTGATTGCAATTACCACATTCATATTGACCATATGTTAATGGCAAGTGTGAATAGGGCTTTTTTCTGTCCTCTCTGAATCTGGCGCTAGCGTAAAGATTATGGCAGCCTTCCCATACTGTACACATAAAACATATCAGACAACTGCATACATGCATTCATTAATTCATTGTCTATAAACACTTATCCAGTTCAGGATCTCTGTGGGTCAGCAGCTTACCTGAAATAATTGGGAGCAAAGAGGGGAAACACGCCAAAGTAGGTGCCAGTCCTTTGCAGGGCGACACACACTCACACATTCACTCACACCTATGGACACTTTTGAGTACCCAATTTTTTGGATTGGGTTTGTTTTTTAACGGGGAGAACACACCAAACCCTTTGAAAGATATCAGGTTTACAAATAAGTCTTAAAGCATTTCTATATAGTGTATAACTTTCATTAAATATTCAAACATTCTCGTGCTCTTTTGTTAATTTATTGAAAAAAAAGGTGGCATAGTCATTTTGTTAAACAAAAATAACCTAAAAAACACATAGTTTTTGAAGAGTTTCATCACAGCGCAACAATAGACTTTTCATCAATTTGTTCTGTTCTTGGAAATATATATATTTTTGGTTAAAAAAGTTAAAGATGGTGATTTTAGTCACTGTAATGTCACTAAATGTTAGTGACTGATAGTGCCACATACAATTTTTAGTTTCTGAGGCCATGGTTATCTCCCAGAAACAGATGGCATACTCACTGCAGGTAGGAAGAACCTACCGCAAGTGAAGGAGTCCAGTTATCTTGGGTTCTTGTTTATAAGTGAGGGGAAAAGGGATTGTGAGGCTGAGAATATGTTGGGTGCACCGTCTGCAGTGGTGTGTTCACTGTACTGAATTGACATGAGAAGAGGGAGCTGAGCCATTCTCATCTAAACATAGCACAAAAAGTAAGGACATTTGTGATTGGTAGATGTAACAATGTTTTTTCGGCAAGAAACCTTATACAGTTGTAAAACCTGTTAATTTCCCTTTTAAATGGTGCCACATTTGTAAGGAAACATGCATTTGTGGGATGAGCAGTAGAGCTGAGTATGTATGTTGCAGCCATGAAAAATTAGCCCAATCCTCTCTGCCAATGCCAAACAGCTTATTCTGCCACTGACTCGTTTGGTGTTTGGTGACTGGATGATTGAAGTTTGAAGAAACAAGACATGTTGGCAATTTAACAAATTATTAATTTAACTAACAGGGGCCTCAATAGGGTGTGGAAGAACCATACACAGCCATAACAGCCTGGCACCTCACAAGTGTTCAATGGGGTTGGGGTCAGGACACTGGCAGGCCATTCCATCCTCTTCACTCACAAATTCTGGAGGTAGTCTCTGATAAACACCACTCTGTGGGGGCGAGCATTGTCATCTTGGTGGTCCTAGACTGTGGAAATATTGGATTGCCACTGGTTGCAGAATTTCATCTTGATATCTCTCTGCATTGAGATTGCCTCCAATGATGACAAGCCTCATTTTTCCAGTGAGGGAGATGCCACTCTTCACCATCACAAAAAAAAAATAAGCTGTTTAGCATCGGCAGAGAGGATTTAGCAAATTTTTCATGGACACATCCAACATGCTTAGCTCTACCGCTCCTTCCACAAATGCATGTTCCTTACAAACGTGGCACCATTAAAAGGGTAGTTAAAAGGCTTTCCAACGGTGTAAGATTTATTGCCAAAAGTTATGTTTCCAGAAATAAATAAGCTACCGAACCCAAATTTCCTTACTTCTTACGTACCTACTCTCACCTACAATCATGAGCTCTGGGTAACGACAGATTGAAGAAGATGAGTTTTCTCTGACAGGATGCTGGGTACTCTGTGATTGAGTAAAGAGCTCAGTGATTAGGGAGGAGCTCAGAGTAGTTGAGAGGAGCCAGTTGAGGTGGTTCGGACATCAGATAAGGATGGCTCCTTGACAGATCCTATTGAAGGTATATGTATGTAGGTATGTAGGTATGTATGTCCAACTGGGAGGAGGCCCCAGGGTAGACCTAGGACATGCTGTAAGGATTATATCTCCCAGCTGGCCTGGGAATGCCTGGGGATCCCCTAGGAAGTGCTGGTGGAAGTTGCAGGGGGCTGGGATGCCGGGGCTTTTTGCTTGCCCTGTTGCCACTTTGACCCTGAAAAAGCAGAAAAATGATGATGAAGATGATGACGATACTACACAAAAGTTAACATAAAATCACAAAAAAATGGCACATTGTTTGAGTTTTTAAAAATGATAAAATTATACAGTATGTTAAGCAAAACACTTCAAAACATATGTGTATGCCTAATACTTATTCAAAAATTTCCTATATTCAGAATTGATGCATTCATTTTGATGATTGGCTGCTAATGTGGATAATAATGCCACCCTCTATTTACTACGTGTTGGATGGGATTTAAGAATCTGATTAAATAAAACATGAAGATCAAATATATTATGCATGTAATGTTTAATAATGTTGCTTAAATAGGGCAGACCCTTCAGTCTTTGTAAAAAATTCTATTAAATTTCAGACACCCTGTTTTCATGAACGTTCATCTAATCATAAAGTCAAATACTACTCCATCCAAGCTACTTGTGACATGAAGCTAACTTATAAGCTTCACAGAGATTTAATGACAAACACCAAACTTTTTAGTTGCATAGAATTAATTAACTTGAACTTCCACACTGTTGTGAATTGTGGAGTACTGACCTTTTTACAGTGCTAATCCAATATTGACTCTCAGTCCACATATATTTATTTCAACACAGAGTAGGACAACCTTTCACAACTGTTATAGCGACTCTTTAACAATGTTAAGAGAGCCACTGGTGAGCTTGGGCTTGTTTTTGTGCTTGATAAAACTGAACTTAGGAACTGTAACTGTAAACATGTTTTACAGAACTGTAGTCTGTCTTCTGCAACTGGATCATTATTTAATGGGAGGTCTTCCATTTTGAAAAGTATCCATAAATGCAGCTTCATCTCTATTGGAAAATAGGATGTTATTTTTGTATAGTTAGCACATAATTTTCATATTCTATATTTTTAAGGTTATATAACATTTGATATTGTTATTCCATTTTTGAATTGCCCTGAGAAGTCAGTGCTGTGACATAATTATAGAACTAATACTGTTGTACAAATCAGAAATATTGTCAGCATGTTCAAATATTTTGCTTTTTAATGGTGCATAACTCATATTGACTTGAATTGTACTTTTAAGCAATTCTGACAACAACGTATATATTCTAATTTTCACGGCAGTATTGAGCTGTGTGAGTTGAGTGTTGCATGATTTGGCATGCGTTTCAAATAGTACTTTTAAATATGAATATACTTTGATTTCGCATCTTTTTAAGGATACATTTAAATGCATGTAAGTTTTTTGCTATGAGAAATGATGCTTAATGTCAATCATTATTTTGCTTTGTATTGTTTGATACTGTGTGATATGAATAGTGAGTTATAGTTGAGTTATACTCAGCTCATACTCAGTGCCTCTCATCTATATGCAGCACACCACCACCCTGAAAGCACACACACACACACACACGCACAGAGAGAGAGAGAGAGAGAGAGAGAGATTACTACACAGCAAAATAGCCAGTGCTGAATTAACAGGGATAGATCAGTTGTACACACGGTCACTACGTGACATCACTTTTTCTTTTAACAATACACTGTAAACCTTTGGGAACTGAGGAGACAAGTCGCTGTAGTATTGAAAGGGAAAGGTTTTCCCATTCTTGCTTATTTCAGCTGCTCAACAGCTTGGGGTCAATGTTATAGTGTTATTCGTTTAATAATGTACCAGTTGTTTCTCTGTGGATGACAGGTTTGAACTAGTTTAGCCGTTGTAATCCATGCAGAACATTGGCCTTCTCTTTCCCTGAAAAAGACAAGGTCTGGAAGCCATATATAAAACAATACAACAATCTGGATGTTCCCATTCCTTTTTAGCCCAGAGGACACAGCATACATTATTTCCAAATAAAGAACTTCAGATTATGATTTGTGGGTCCAATGGATGCATTTCCACTTTACCTCAGTCCATCTTAAATGAGCTCAGACTTGGAGAAGATGTTGGCGTTTCTGGATCCTGTTTATATGTTTTTTTTTTTTGTATTTAGATATTTCATACTACCTTAAATGAGAAATTTTATGTGCATGAGGTTAGCTATAAAGAACAGCTTCTGAGTGTCTACATTTCACCTTAAATTAGAAAATTTACAAAGCTGAACTTAACTTTTCAGTGACAGCATTTAATTCGAGTTCTTCCAGATTAAATGGGTCAGCATGTTCTGTATCATTTTTTGTTGGTTTTGTTTGCAGCACTTTGTTATGTTTGCAATTTAATTTGTATGATTTGTAGAGAAAAGCTGTATTTTGCAGTAAAAATATAAAATATATTGTCAATGTCCTTATATCCCAAAATAGTAACTTTACAGGAGAAAGTAAAAAAAGCCTTCTTAACTTTCTATGGAAGTCAGTGTAAAAGCATTCTATTCCAAGTAATTTTGGAGCATTTCTGTTGGTCCATTTGTCATGAAATTTTTACACAGTGTGAGGAACAGCTGCTAGGTTCAAAACTCCACACAAATGGAGATATATGTTTTTAATTGGACAGAAAATATATTTGTAATACATTTTAGGCACTTCTTGCAGTATATCTGATGTTTGTAATGTTCATATCTGCTGATGCTAATACTGACACATAAAGTTTATAAAATGCAGTATTAATTAAATCCACTTAGATTAGCACTTTATACCATATTTAAAAAGCAGATATGTTGGGACAGTAGTCCTTTGTGGCTGGAAATTATATGATCGACACAGAAATATCTAAACAGCCTCCAGATTATTTTAAAACAAACAAACAAAATATGTCTCATTTCTATGATACATCTTGCCTTAATAACAGTGTTTATCTTTTCAGCTAAGAATTTCCCCAATCTCTCTTGAGATTCCTGTCCAGTTTAGCTCAATCTTGCACTAACTTCATGTCTAAACACAACATTGACCCTCCCACATTCCAGGATGACATTTGTAGGGTTTTTGTATGTGCTGGGTTAAAACATACATGGGGACAGCTTGACATTCCATCAAAAACACCACAAACTCAATCTCAATACTCAGTTGGAACAGCAGGTGAAATGTTGAAATAGACAAATAGGAACTCTGTCTGAATTGTGCACAGCCATCATTTTGTCTGGAAAAAATGACTATTTTTTGGAATATGGAATATGAATGACTTCACATCCATCTAGCCCACATTTTGCACTGATTATGGTGACCACTTTAGTGAAAATAAAGTGTTTAACCTTGTTAACATGTTTGTTTGGTGTTGACTATATGCTGTATCATGTGTGAAATAGGCAGTGCTATAGAGCTGTTTGTCCTGTGTGAATGTGAAGGTATATATCTAAGCCATTTTAAGGCTTTAGGCTTTATGGTTTTAGTCATTGCGTGAAAATCAATTAATTTTATGGAGGTAAAATCCAAGACTTAAGGGTGACATTAAGCTCATGTTTAGCTGCTCCAGCGTTTTGCTGCGTACTGCTATTCTATGGAGATTATACAAACTATGTGTGTGTGTGTGTGTGTGTGTGTTCCACACGTGGAAGTAACTTATTTCGATGTGACGTTAGCGCGGTAGGCGTGGTTGGAGCACTTCACGGCATCTCGCGTGCTGCGCGTTCACACTGTCCACCTGTTCATCGGAGTCAGCAGAGCACTTTTTACCCGCTCCTCACCCGGAGTTTGGCCGATGTCTGAGGACTTTTCTGGACGTTTTCTGAGGGGATCTTTGTGCGACAAGCTGGGAGTTTTTTTTCCCCACGACCAGGGGTCTTCTTCGGGGAACAGAGAGAGAGAGAAATCAAGCAGCTGACGGCATCCTACAGAAATACCTCCGTTTTTAAAGGAAAACTGTGAGGTAAAGAATGCGAATTATTTTCATTTGTGGTGATGCTTTTTTGTGTTTGTAAATGTGTTAAATTTAGGTTAAAGCGGCGGGTGAGGTAAGTTTAACAAAGAAGTTCAGTTTAAACGAGTGTCCAGGCAAAAAGGATGGAGTTCGACGAAGCTCAAACGTTCCGTTGGTTATGGCGATGAAACTCAAAAGTGAAATACTGATTAAGTATGTGTTGTTTTGGCCTCGGAAGTTGTTTCGCATTTCATTTTAAGAGTTTTAGACCGTGTTTTAGAACCAGAGATGTTTTCCCTCATAATTCCTAATAACCGACATTTCTGCCGCTCCTCGGGTTCAGATAACGGTCAGAAGCAAACTTGCATTGTTCTCTGTTTGGGGCAAGAAAGTACTTTGTGTGTGTGTGTGTGTGTGTGTGTGTGTGTGTGTGTGTGTGTGTGTGTGTGTGCCAATTAAATAGCCTATAGTCTCTGTGTTGAATTTATATATCTTGACTTTTTGGAGTAAAAAGGTCAGCAATTGAAGTAAGTTAAAAATTAGGAATGTTTTAGATTTATAGAATGACCAGTTGGTTGGAGAATGTAATTTTGTGTGTGTGCAGAGAGAGAGAGAGAGAGAGAGAGAGAGAGAGAGGGAGAGAGAGAGAGAGAGAGGGAGAGAGAGAGAGAGAGAGAGAGAGAGAGAGAGAGAGAGAGAGAGAGGGAGAGAGAGAGAGAGAGAGGGAGAGAGAGAGAGAGAGAGAGAGAGAGAGAGAGAGAGAGAGGGAGGTGTATTGTGTTTGTATTTGTGCCAGTGCCCTCCCTGAAGCTCTGCTACCTGAGACCATTGTGACAGACCAGAGGATTTCACGCCTGAAGGGTGCTCTTTTAAAACATGACCTCATGGAGTGTGTGTGTGAGAGAGAGAGAGGGGTAAGAGGATAAGACCAGAGGAAATATTAGCTAATATTTATAGAACAGAACAGAAGTGATGAAACGCTAAATAATATTCATTCAGACAGGTTCAGTTTCATGATACAGAAGATATGGAAGTACCAGTCAGTTTGGAAGAGGGGTTTTGTGTTTTAGAAGTAATAATGCACTGAACAGAGAGGCTATAAAAACTGAACAGGGAAAATCATTAAACAAGCACTCAGAGTGTCATGGAACCTGTCATTCTGCCTGTGTGAGTGAGTGTATGTGCTCAAGTACACATACGGCATGAATCTTTACATTTTTACAGCACAGCTGTGATGAAGTGAGCCATAAAGGGCATTGGTAATGAAGTATGGAGGAAAAGCTGATAGCCTGGGAGCCACTTTAGGGGTGGGGGGGGGGGGGGGGGGGGGGGGTATTCGTTAGTGGGAGGGAAGATTTACAGAAGTAGAAGTGAAGTGTGAAAGACCTGGAAATTACAACACTGATTTAAACAGAAAGCTGTTGGCCGTTTCTAGTACAAACAAGAAAATATATCTCAGGGACGCAAAATATGCGGATATGCTTTTAATAAAGTATATGTAGAAAACGGTTTATAATTACAGTGACCAAGTTGTATTTAGCGCAGCCATGCTTTTGTAGGATTTTTCAACCCGTTTCATATTTGAAGTTCCTCAAGCAGCTTTAGGTTTGGCATGGATTCTCTATGGGTGGCCATTAGTGAACTGAGTGTAATAATTATTATGGCTGGTGCCTTTGACAACTTCAAAGGAGTGCATTTTTAATCCTGCTCTCAGACACTCCTATTCAACTTTCCAAGTCCGAACACACCTGAGCCAGCTCATGATGATTGTGATAATTGGGAAAAAATTGTGGACTTTGGAAAAAAAAAAACTTAACTACAAAATCTACAAAATAATGTAGATTTATAATTTTGTTCATTTAAAATGTTCTTCACAACTACATAAATACCTTGTAAGCATTTTTGGGGCTTTTCTATGATTTGTTCCAAAACATTTGACCTTTTCAGAGCATTGGTTGAAATGCTGTGTGTCCCCAGGAGCAGGATTAAGGAATACTCCCCCTGTGATTCCACACTTGCCCTCCTCCATGCTGAATAAAAAAAAAAGGAAGGAGAGGGGGACAGACAGGCTAAGTGGCAGAGACAAAAGTGGAAAGGGGGAGGGCATGTTTACGGTCATAGAGAGTGAGTGACAGCACAGGAGGTAGCCAAGGGAATGGAAAGATAACTGGATGGGTGAAAGAAACAAAGACCTGCGCATGTCGAATAGGTCAAGAACAGTGGTCATCCCCTAGATTCTCTCTGTATCTCTCACTTTTCTTTCACCTTTGGGAAACGGCTTGCCCATGTGAATCACAAAAAAACTGATTTGGACATTTAACTTTAAAAAGTAAGTAAATAGGTTCTTTTTTTAAACAGTGAAATTTAGCTGAACTTACAAAAGGAAATGCGACATTTCTTCAGTGACTGTTCAGTGAACTTGAAATTGTAAGATTAAAAAAAATACCTTACTGTGATACGTTAAAACGATTAAATGTTTTTACAAAAGATGAAGGGAAGCTTTATCTTTGACCATATACTGGACATTTGCAGTGAACGTTTATGGCTCAGATTTGATTAACTCTTCCTAAGCAAGTAAAAAAAGAGCTTCATTGAGTCCTAGGGTTTATTCTTGTCTTTCAGCTTCGCAATTAACTTGAAGTCTCCATTAAAAAAGATCTTTAGCCGCCTCTGTTTTTAATGCTAATGTGGTTGCTAAGGAAACCAATGTAGCTCTGGCCATGAATCAAACTCAGTGTCCTTATGATGCACCTGCAGTCTTCACTAACCCCAAAACACACACACATTGTGTTTTGTTCATACATGAACATACGCCTGTGACAAAAAAAAAAGAAAAGAAAATGAACACTTCACTGTGAGTCAGTGCCGTCAACCTTTCTCCTGTTGTCAGGAATGTTTGCAGTTTGGGAGCGGGACAGTGTGTGTGCATTACATCAGGACCATGATGCATGATCATTATATAGGAATTATGGTAAATTAATGGCAAATGAGGGGAGGGGAAATCCAAGCAGAGGGAGTCCCGATATGGAGTGCAGTGGTTGATGTGTTTGACAATAATAATTTGTGTACTGATATTTGTAGTAAGTTGTTCTCTTTTAGTCACTACTTACTTGTCATTACAAGTGTATTACAGAAATTTCCATATACGTAATAAGTTTGGTATTTTTCACTGCTAATTTCTTGCTACTATTCTATGTTTGTTAAAGCACTACTGCCATTCTTCAAATTTTTGGCAAAATGTGGAAGAGAATCATGAAATGTAGATGTAATCAGAGGATTAGGACAGAGAGAGGGAGAGAGGGGGTGGGGCAAATGAGCAGGGAAAAGGAAGAATGAGTAAATATTCCTGTGAGGAAGAAGGAGAGGGACCAGACAGGAATTGAGAGGGCGAAGAAAGATAGAGCACATAAAAACAGCAAAGTACAGAGGGAGGGACGAGTGAGTTAAGGGTTCCCACTCAGAACAGACATGTTGTTTTGGTGAGAGGAAACATGCTGACTGCCTTCATAGTGAGATTACATGATTACATTATCATGGAAAGTGTTATGAAAGTTACCATTGCCATTTTAACTTTGAGAAAAATATTTTGACAATAAATCCAAACAGATGAGAATAATGATAACAGTTTTATTTATAAGCAAAGCTGTTCATGACTTAATTTAAAAACAATTGGATGCTACATTGAGTTACAAAGAATAACAGTGTAGTGGATGCTAGGCTTTTTCTCTGGTGGATGTTGACAACCAGCAGAATCTGAAACACTCTTTGCTATATTCACCTCTATACAGTGCATTTCTGCTGCTGTACGTATGTGTGTGTTTGTGTGTATGTTCGTGTGCATAACAAGGTGTGGTATGGAGGTAATAATAGCTTATCACCGGTTTGTTTGCTGAGTGTATAATTAAACAGGGCAGTCTTTGTGGACATGCATGCACACGTGTATTTACACACATACTAAGCACACTTTAATATATTAAATATTTCTCATTAATTTTGAATCTGCCTGTAGGAATGTGGCAATGTTGTTTGTCCCTAAGCGTAAAAGGGGAAACTGCATTGTGTAAGGAACAATATCTATCTTTTATATACTTCAGAAAGAGGAATAAGAAAGGTAAAAATAAACTTCAGGAGGGCGTTAAGAACTATGCGTTGGCAAGACTCATAGAGACTATAAATGTGTTTGTGTTTGTGTGTGTGTGTGCGTGTATGCGTGTGTAGTCCTGTGTTTGTAGGGACTAACATTTGTTTACAAACTTATATTCTGGGTACTTCTGTCCTTTATGGGGACAAAAATCCTGTATGGGTGGGAGTATGTGTGAATCCCCTATCTAAATTTACCCCTACCACTTGATTTCAAGTGTTATATTGCCCCAAGTAACTGTTTCAGGGAGTAGTGGTTAAAAGATTCCCATACAAAACCGGACAACACTTTAAGAGTCTGATATGTCATTAGAACACAAAAAAGAACAGCTTCAGCAGCAGTTTTCTGCTGCCAGCCTGCAGCTATATCAGAGGTGCTGGACATTAATGTAGTTAAATTTAGGGCGTCATGCATTTCACAAACGTATATTATCAACCACTAACTTTATGATATGAAGATGAATTCAGCTGCTTATTTGACTTCTTTTTGTTTGAAACCTCAGTTCAAACTTAAATTTTATAGTAGCCAGTAGTGCTAGAACATAATTACTTATTTATTTGAGGTGGAGCTAAGATATTCTGAGACACTGGCAAAATATTAACAATGTTTTCTATCTGTTTTGAAGTGAAGGGATATACTACATTGAAACTAGAACTAAGCTAATACAATGTTTGTTATAGTTTATAAAACAAGAAAATACTGATATTTATGGCTTTGGTCACTTGTGCCACCATCTTTCCACTGATTTACAAGGCATTCATAGCCCTTTGTTTGAGGTGTACCCCTGAAACATTTCTGTTTCAAGTGGCATATAGCCCTCCCCCTCGGCCCTCCCCCTATTCTCAACGCAAATTGGGACCCCACCTACCCCTAAGCATAAAGGAAAGATAAAGCTAAGTTGTAAGGCTAAGGGGTGAAATGGGATTAATCTTAAATCTTCACAAATGTAATAAAATTCTGTAAAACTATGTAATGTCCTCTGAAATTACTGAAACCATGGAGACAAGACAGTGTGTGTGTGTGTGTTTTTACTACTTTGTTTTGGAAAAGTCAATGTAAAAATAATACGATACAGTGTTTATAGGAATATAGTAATGCAGATATAGGTATCAGGCTGAATATAGAGTACCAGGCTTTCTTTAGTGATCATCATTTACACAGCACACTGTTTGTTTGCCTCTGATTGGCTCAGAAACTTTAAAAGTATTTCTATCTTTGTCAGCTCTGATATATTTGTCCATGATAAACAAAAAAGTGTGCATAGAAGTAGAAGATTAGATTATTATTCACATTTTATAATAACAATGGTTAAATTTGGCTTATTGCTGATCAACAGAACAGCTGTGGGGTGAACCCTGATTTGTCAATTGAAAGCCTTTATGATGAGGTTTATTGCTGCTTTCAGCAGGGATTGTTTCTGCAAACTTACAAGAGAAACTGATTCTAAGTTATAAATACGTAAAACATCTGTTGTGTAGTTGTTGGTACAGGATAGTATAACTACACGAGGAACAGGCTGTAGTTTGTGGTTGTGTACAACATGTTTCTAGGCACAAACATAAGGTAGCCTATACTTTTTTAAATCCTCAGGGTGCAGGAGTGGGATGGGCACCAAGTGTCAAATCTCCAGGGAGAGCTGTGAAGACATTGTCTGAGAATGGGCCCTGAGGAATCATTGAATTTAAGAGACAAGGTAAGAAGTGTGTTTTTATGTTAATGAATGAATGAGAAAAAATGTTTGTGTGTAGAACCGAAGTACTGATTTTACAGAAATTATTCTATTGCAGCATTTCCTATCATTGCCTGGTTTAGGATTCATCCCAAATTGTGAATAACTGATGATATGTTGCACAAACCATCCACTGTTGTCACTGGCGACAATGGTGACAACAAAGCTGACAGATTGTTTTTCCCCAGCAATTAGAACTTTTAAAATACAGATTTTATTGAGTTAACTTACTGCCAGAACTTTGCAAATAATCAAAACATATACTGTAAATAAAATATCATAAGCAAACAAACACAAAAATGGTTTACAAATACAAACATGACTTTCTAACACACACAAGCCCTGTCCCAAATCCTAGTGAGATGCCTAAGTAGGCACTGACTACGTAGACAGCTATTTAAGCAGGCAGCGTTCTAACCAGTGTCTGTTCTCATAAGGAGGATAATTAATGCACTCAACCAGTGTTTACATACTTCAGCTGCTAGCGTCGCCTCACTGTGTCAGCGAGATAGATTCTACTCCTCCCATTTTTAATCAAAATTTTAATTATGTTTGCTTTGGAAGAAGAGCGAAATAGACAGGAGTTGTGCTTGCATTGCCTCATGGGATTGTCTTCGCAGCTGAGGAATAGTCCGATGTCTAAAAATTTTTGACCACATTAAGGTCAGCAGCGTATTTAAGGTATCTAAGAATTGGGACAGCCTGTGTGTCTGGAGCACACTATGAACACAACGGAGTACGCTCGTGATTCCAGTTTCTGTTTAAAAAAATGTAGAAAAAACTCAGAATGGTGCCTAATGAGTCAATGGACGCATGTATTTATGTTTTATGGTATTTTATAGAGATATAAGTGGATATCAAGGCAAAGACTTTTCCTGGGAAATTCCTGGTTATTTCAGCAATAATTTTAAATGCATCAGCATTCAAATGTATTAATATTTACAAAATATAATCAATTTGGTCTGCCAAAACATTAAAAAAATAATTTATTTTTCAATTTATTAAGGGTTCAAAAGAATTAATGAATCACAACTTTTCTGGAAATTGGGTTTGCATATTGCTTCATCATGTGCGGTGATTTTAGCATCCCTAAAACAGCTCAAATATGGCTTAAACTGTTTATAGACATCTGCTCTGTGCAGCAAAGATAGGTAAACTCATTATGTTTAAACTCCTGAATGAGTCATTGAACTTATGTGCTCTTTGCACTTTTCCAAAATGTTAAGAAGCTCATTCAGTGTGGTGATTTTCCATATCAAGGCATATCTTTTGGTGCTTGAACATATTTTGCACGGGAACAAATGGTACACTGACAATATTCTATTTTTTACAATACCTCTCCCTAGATGTCAAACATTCCTCTTCTGTCGCCTTGTACTGGCCATTCTCCTCTTCCCTCTCCTCCCATGTCTCCTGCTCCAGCATCAGTGATTCGACGCTCACCCGCCACTCGTCACCTTACACAACTCGACCCCTGGCGAAGGCACAGCTGGGAGCCTGGTGCAGTGGTGCAAGGAAGCCCATCTAATGACACACGCAGGTACACAAAGGTTTACACTTTGTAATAATTGTTGCAACAATTTTGACACAGACAAACATAGCAAATTGTATTCTTTGCGATAAAAATGTGGTTTGGACATAAAATGTGATATGGTTACAGAAGTGATCTGTTTGTGAGAAAAGATGATGCTCTTCTGTTAGGTTTTTTTAAGTTAAAAATCTCCTAATTTGCTACTAGTACATCATACAGAGGCATGGGAATTATGCAAGCAGTACATTTCCATTCTCTCTCGATCATATTGAAACAAGGAAAATCAGGAATTTAAACTTTCAATCGATACTTGATTGTATGTTGGTAAGTAAAACCTATACTATTTCCATATAGATTAGAGGGGCACTATAATATCGCAGTCATATTAGTATTAGCAAATAATTGCTTAAACAATTTATCAGAACTGCACAGATTAATGGATTAGGCCAACAACAGTTTGAAAGCCTATTTAACTATGTACTCCAGATAAGCAGAGTATTTCCAAGGCTGCTCTGGTACTGCACTAAAATATTTGTTTTTAGTTTTTTGCATAAACCAACTTAAAGTAATAAGTATTACACATACTTAAATACAAACTGCATTCCAAAAAAGTTGGGACACTAAACAAATTGTGAATAAAAACTGAATGCAATGATGTGGAGATGGCAAATGTCAATATTTTATTCGTAATAGAACATAGATGACAGATCAAACTTTAATCTGAGTAAATGTAAAAATGTTGATTCAAAATTTCATGGCGTCAACAAAATCCCAAAAAAGTTCGGACAAGGCCATTTTTTACCACTGTGTGGCATCCCCCCTTCTTCTTACAACACTCAACAGACGTCTGGGGACAGAGGAGACCAGTTTCTCAAGTTTAGAAATAGGAATGCTCTCCCATTCATGTCTAATACAGGCCTCTAACTGTTCAATCGTCTTGGGCCTTCTTTGTCGCACCTTCCTCTTTATGATGCACCAAATGTTCTCTATAGGTGAAAGATCTGGACTGCAGGCTGGCCATTTCAGTACCCGGATCCTTCTCCTACGTAGCCATGATGTTGTGATTGCTGCAGAATGTGGTCTGGCATTATCTTGTTGAAAAATGCAGGGTCTTTCCTGAAAGAGATGACGTCTAGATGGGAGCATGTTGTTCTAGAACCTGAACATAGTTCTCTGCATTAATGGTGCCTTTCCAGACATGCAAGCTGCCCATGCCACAAGCACTCATGCAACCCCATACCATCAGTGATGCAGGCTTCTGAACGGAGCGTTGATAACAACTTGGGTTATCCTTGTCCTCTCTGGTCCGGATGACATGGCGTCCCAGTGTTCCATAAAGAACTTCAAATCGTGACTCATCTGACCACAGCACAGACCATTTTGCCACACTCCATTTTAAAAGACCCCTGGCCCAGTGCAAACGTCTGAGCTTGTGGAGCTTGCTACGAAATGGCTTCCACTTTGCACTGTAGAGTTCCAGCTGTTCATTATATGCTCAATTTCCTTTTTCCAGCCACTTATTGCTACTTGTTTCAACTTTTTGGGGATTTGTTGACACTGTGAAATTTTGAATCAACATATTTTTCCTTTAAAATGTTACATTTACTCAGATTAAACTTTTCATCTGTCATCTATGTTCTATTACGAACAAAATATTGACATTTGCCATCTCCACATCATTGCATTCAGTTTTTATTCACAGTTTGTTTAGTGTCCCAACTTTTTTGGAATCCGGTTTGTATTATATAGATGAAAGGTGTCAACTATTGCCACAGTTCCCGTAGTAGTGCATCTTAAATAGAGACTAGATGTTTGATGTTTGTAAGAAAAATAAACTTCTTTGTGTTTTTTCATTTTCTTACCTCAGAATAAAACCTCCCCTGAAAAATGCAAATCCAGCAAAAGTGTGATTACTAAAATAGCTTACTACAATATTTAAAAAACACTCTCAAGCGGTTCTAGGCTTAGATGGATTTTAACTTGCTACAGAATTATTCAATTTTAAAAAATATTTTACACAATAAATATTTAAAAATTTCTATAGGGAATAAAGGGGTTCTCTGGCAGGGTTCTGTACAGATTTCCTGGTTTTGTTTAGGTGGTTATTAATTTTTAAGATGAAGTAGGTCTGTGAACAGCAGAGGGAGCAAGTTGAAGGGTTCAAACTCCTGTTCTATGGAACCGCTCCACGGTACTCTATTATTTCACTTTTATTGAGTTCAAAGAGAGTTTACTGTCATTTGCACAGTAAGGAACAGGTTCCGTTTACAATGAAATTCTTTGCTCCTCACCAAGAATGCCAAATGGGACATAGAACATACAACGAATAACTAAATAACTAATAAAGTGCAAAGTTCACTGAGATATATACATAAGTGAACGGTAAAGTGAACGAGTGCTACAATCACAAACAGCAATACGTTGAAACAATCATTTGTGTGACAGTAAATGACAGAGGCATGTAAAGATGTTGACAGTAAAGTGCAGGGTTATTTCTGAGGTAGGTTCAGGAGTCCGATGGCAGTGGGGAAGAAAGAGTTCTTTAACCTAGTGGTCTTGCATTTGACACTTCTGTACCTCTGGCCTGAGGGCAGAGGTGTGAACAGTCCATGCTGGGGGTGGATGGGGTCTTTAAGGATGGAGGCAGCTCTCCTGCGGACTCTCTGGTGGTAGATGCTTTGCAGAGAGGGTAGTAGAGTCCTGGTGATCTTCTCAGTAGTCTTCACCACTCTCTGCAAGCGTTTTCAGTCCATCACAGTCGTGCTGCCGTACCACACGGTGATGCAGCTGGTCAGGAGGCTCTCGATGACACAGCTATAAAAATTTCTGAGGATTCTGGGTGACATCCCAAATTTTCTCAGCCTCCTCATGGAAATACAACCGCTGCTGAGCCTTTTTGACCAGCTGCATGTTGTTCAATGTCCGAAGGGGAGATAATATGAAAAAAATCACTCTTTCACCACATGTGCACATTAATTTTGTGATGCGGAGTGGACACCAACCCACAAATTGTGAAATAAGACCACCCAGCCAGTCTATTGTGGGCTGACAAAGTGAGAAAACATGGAGTAAAGTTCTGATTGTGTTCCATTTCAGATGTTAAGTAAAGAAGCTAAAGAATTGTATCGTCCCCTCGTGTGAGTACCTCTAATCACTGCCCTGGGCCCTCGTTTATGTGACTATGCAAGGGTGTGGCTTAATCATGTAGAACAGTCACAATGAAAGTGGAGAAATTAGAGAACCAAGCAAAACTGAGAGTGAAGAGGAAAGAACAGGGGATAACAGTGAAAACAAGATCAGTGAAGGTTGAGAACCAAGCTAAAAAAGATTAAACAGGAGCTTCTGTGTGCATTGTTCATGGTTAGTGTATGGTTTATTGTCATTTAAAAGAAAAGGTGCCAACCTGGCCTCCCTGACCAGGGCTGTGAATGATGCTGTTTTGTGATCCTTGTGGTATTTTGACCAAAGCATGTCACAAACATGAAATTAAGACCCCAGGGAAATGTATTAACTTGCCAAAAAGGGTATATCGAATTTACATTTTTTAAGTGTATATATCTATATATGTAATTGTGTATTTACATAAATCATACAGTCAAAAATAGTAATAACACTGCATTAACTGTGAGATAATCAGTGGAACACTAGTCTTATTACTCAGTTGATTTAAAATAATCTGTCTCCTCCATCAGCCATAGTATTTTTTCAATGGGTTCTCTCATTTGTTTTCCCCTTTCTTTCTGTTTTCTTAACTTTCTTTCTCTCTCTCTCTCTCTCTCTCTCTCTCTCTCTCTCTCTCTCTCTCTCTCTCTCGCTCTCTCTCTCTCACTCACCAACACCCACCCACACACACACACACACACACTGAATTTGTGAACTCAGCCCATGACCCATACAGGGGATTGTCTGTGTCACTGTGTGTGCTGTTATTGTGTGAGTATTACCAGCCAGTGCCAATGTCTTTACTAGGCTCTCAATCACACACACACATACGCATGCATGCACGTGTAGTGGTCTGTACTGTAAGGAGCTAACATCACTTCAAAGTTGTGAATCCGTTTTCCATTAATTTTTGCTATGGGATCTGTCTGTATCTAACAGCCAAGAGAATAGTGAGTGCCTTTATTTTGTTGTGTGCTGATTTTGAGCTGGTACATGAGTAAAACAAGTAAATATTTCAGATTTATTGCATAGTTTTATACTTTACACCAAGTGAAACCTCATAAAGTTGCATTTCTAAGGCAAGACAGTACTCCAGCATTTATGAACACATTTTAAATTCCCAGATTTGAGTTTGTATGTATTATTCACTTATGGTCTTGGTTCTTTTACCCAATTATTTATTAAAGGTACTGTTTAATAAGGGCAAAAAACAGATTGCTTAAATATAGAATGTTTAATGACTAACATTTCCAAAGATAAGATTATTTATCTGTTGCTTTATGAATCATTATTGCTGTATAATATTACATGGTTCATTGTCAGAATTAACCAGGGTTAAATTAAACCTGACCACTCCAATGCATACATAACCGTTTTTAGTCCTTTACATATCGCCATCTATTGGTCACTTGTTCACCATTCACCAAGAGATACGTTTCTTTAACACATTTTTTAAAGGATTTTTTTCTTAGTTTTTAGACGTTTTTTCATATGACAAACAAATTTTATTCACTTTGAATTTTATGTTGCTAATATAATAGAAAGTGGAGAGATAATTAAAATCAAGTTCTCCTCTTAAGGAGAAAACCTGGTAACATGTCTTTTAGAAAAATAGCATTGCATTACCATTTATGCAGATGTAAGAATGGAATTATAGTGATATTTTGTTTGTAATTCAGGAGATAATCCAATACACAAAGCAAAATTCAATAAATGAACTTTTATTTAACAGTTCTTACTTTTCTCTCCCTTGTCAGTGTGAGTCTGGAAGATTTGGACCCAGCGGAGATGGCACTGGTGTTGGGTGGAGCACTAGGCTGCAGGAGAGTTTGTGATCTGCGCAGATCCTTCACTTGTGAGGGCTCTCTCTCATCTCTCACAGAAGAGGAGTCTACAACCGAGCCACAGCAACAGATCTGCTTTGCACTGGAGGTGTATACACATATACATACACTGATTTCACTGTAGTTGTGTAGAGCCTGGACAGGTGACCCTGCATTATACTGTTTGCCAGTAACCCTTCTACAATAATGATTATATGATTTCTGCTTATTTTTATATGTTATTAGCCAAGTGTACCCATTCTCTTAAATTTGAGAGGACCTGACAATTTTGTAAGACAAATAATTTTCCATCATTTGCTTGGGTTAAGCCAAATGTATTCTATTAGTTAAAGTGGTTCCAGAGCCCACCCAGAATCACTGGGCAAAGGCAGAAACACACCATGGACAGGGCAGTTAATCACAAGGCATTACACACTCACACCTATGAACAATATTTGTATTTTTATCTATTTACATGTTTTTTTGGGCTGTATGAAGAAACCAGAGCACCAGCAGGAAATTCACAAGCGTCGTTTGAACCCACAAACCCAGAACTTATATATTGCGCCATCATGTTGCCCAGAGCTATGCTGACACTTTGAATTAACTTCATTGTTTTATGCCAAAGGATCACATAAAATGAAATCTTCTACATCCAGATGTATAATTGGAGATTGCTCAAATTATATCTCTGGTTGTTTGAGGTTTTCCAGTGTATCTACACTTTGTACCTAAATCATCATACACTGACGTGGAAAAATATGCATTAACTGTTCAAGTACATTTGTGGCCAAGCAACCAGCCTTTAAATTTGCTGTTCCATTATTAAAGTGCTACGAACAGATATTGCAATTGATGCAATGTTGTAAATACGATATTTTGTTTCTAATCAGGAGCAAGCATGTCAGATGCATGGCTGCAGTGCTTCAGCCCCCAGCCTCTGTGTGGTGAGACGGACCAAATCCTCTGCCCCTCGCCCTCACTCGTTCTGCTATGGTGAGAAAAAAAAAATCTTGGGTGTGTTTATTCATTTGTAAAAATATCTGAGTGTATGCAGGCTGTGTGTTGCTTTCTGTCTTGTTTGTGTTTTTAAATTCTCCCAAACATCTCAGAAGCATACTTATTTCACTTTTAAAACAAAATTTTAAACAGTACAGTTTAAAATTGGCTCCCTCTTTTGTCATTCTTTGAAACTGGAATCACTAAAGAGGGAACAAACAAAACCTCATGTACTGTTGAAAGTATATTTCCTTAATTCAAAAGCACTTCCTGTTCTGTGTATCCCAGAGAGTGTACCCTACTACCAGAGTGGAGGCTCAACTCACAGGTTAGTTTTATTTACTTTACCAATTACCACATAGTTGGTTGGCTAAAACATCATGTTTTGTTGACAAGACTTTTCATTTGGATTGGATTTGAACGCTTTTCATATTTTGCATTCTCAGTTTAGACAGTGAGTTGCTTGCGACTGGTTGGGAAGGTGAGGGACAAGTACAAGAGGAGAGGGATGAGGACAAGGAGGTGACAGTGGGCAGTTCATTTGTACGAACATTTAGCTTCTTACGCAAGATGACCTCCAGCCGCAAGGTAAGCTCCAGAATGCTCACATCTACTTTTATCAAGGAAAGTTTAATTATACAAGAGCTCTGCATACTTTTAATGTTCTAAAAGCCTTTATTCTTAAAATGCTGTGGGGATAAAACTTCTGTTTCTGTCTTAATAATTTCTCTTGGCTATACGACAACATTAGCTCCTGAAAATTTGTAGATATTAATTTTTGGTATCACAAACTGCTTTTTTCATGAAGTAAACATGAAAAGGATTACAGTTAATATTTTAGTTGCCTTTAAAATGTACTGTTTATAAATATGTTAAATATATTAGCATATAATATTAATAAACTTTTGAATGTTTGCTTATTCACTCAAACAATTATAATTGTACTGAAACGTTGAGTTCATGCAACTTGTTACTTATTCAACTGTGCTGAAGTAAGATTTTGATGGAATGTGCTTCTTTATATGTATTTAAATTATATTATATTTTCTTTATACTTTTTTTTACTCTGTTTTACTTCCATCATTGATGACTGGGTACAAATTAGAATTTGGGTTTAAATTCATAATGCCTACATTTTTCTTTGGATTTGGATGAAAATTAAGTCATAAAAAGAGAAGAGCATTGATGCTCTACGTACCCAAGCATGTTTCAAGAAACCTGAAACAACCTTATTTTAACAAGATAAAGAAGACCAAATGGAATTGTGAATAATGTAAGTGTAGCGCAGTGCTGGTTATTACCAGCAGTGGGCAGAATGAGACACACATTCTCAGAAACCTCATACACATAAAGTCATGAAAAATTTGCCTCCCACACACACACACACACACACACACACACACATTTCCCGTCTCTTCACCTTTTCTGTTGACTGTTGAATCACATTCGCTCTGTTCTGTTTGCAGCCTCTTACTCATAGTAATGATAAATGACGAACCACTGCTGTTGGTCTCTTCATCTCATGATAGTCCATGATTCAATGTAAGTCGCATAAAAATGCAGACTCAGTGTTGCGAATTTATCAGTAGACTGGCATATATTTCAACATGTAATTCATCCTCTAAACAGTGAAACCAAATTTATTGCTCGGAATTTAAACCGCTTACATCATTTCATATTTTATATCAGTCAGAAAAGTGGAAACAGTGGATTCTGGCAAATTTACAGTGTGAAGTCATCTGTGAGAACTTCTGTGATTGGTATATGATGAGGTCACCATTAGGTAGAAATTAAAACAAAGTGTGTTGCAAAAAATGAGTCCTTGAAGATTCACAGTGATATGAAACCAGTGTTTAGATTATCTCATTTGAGCAATACAGGTGCTTGAGGGCCATTCCTATTTATTATACTGGACTTCCCACTGATGCTGAATATGTTTACGGTGTGTGTTGTGTTCTGGTCTGAATTTATTTAGAGTGGGTTTGTTATGTAATATTTGAAGGATACTTTTTACAGTTTTTCTCATGCTCTCTCTCTCTCTCTCTCTCTCTCTCTCTCTCTCTCTCTCTCTCTCTCTCTCTCTCTCTCATCATGTTAGAGTCCATAACAATGTTTGAAATAGCTCCTGATTTTGAAGAGTGGGAAGTGTGCCCCTGAAAAAACTGGGGATGAAGTTGAATTCTAGATTTGTTGCTGTAGCACCAGTGATGATTAGAGCGATGTGTTCAGTTGGTGAAAATGTTACAGTGTACTGTTCTTCTTCCTTGTTTAGTTCGTCTTAAGAGTGTGATATAAGAACATCAGTGAGAGGGGCTAAGGGTTGATCTGATTGAGTGTGGGCACTTTTCTTTGTTAGGTACTGACCCAAAATAGAATAACATATTAATAATAATGAATCATTCTTAAAGCATATGTACTCGTATCATTTTGCTTTACTTTTCTTTAACTTCTGTAACAAAAGCCTAATCTCACACACACACATAAAACCACAGACGCAATCATGTGCTAATGACACACATAGCCCCATACACAGTCAGACAGGCACATATATATGTCCCACGAGACAAGACAGAATTGGCACTTCTGATTACATGTCCTCTTTTGGGAAAGATATTGCAAGTCTGGTGCTGTGGGCTTCAGTGAAATTGGACCAATGTGCATAAAACAAAGTAAAGAAGATACCCTTCTCTTAGGTTCATGTTTTATATAGAATTTACACTTTGCCTGAAAATAATACATTTCTCAAATGTACAGTTGCTGTTTGTTTCTTCTTTTCTATCTAATTTGAATTATTTGTCATAAGTGACTCATTGAAACAACTGAAAAAAATATTTTGAAAAGGCAGGTTTTACTATTTTAGCTGATGCAAAATTATTGGTGTATATACAGCTTTGTTAGGAGACAAAGGGTTATATTTTTTCATAGGTCGACAAGAAAACAAATGGAAGAAGGCAGAAATGCTGACTCAGGTCTGTTCTTACAGAATATGAACTGGATGTGAAAGTAATTTTGTATTTAAAAATGTAACAGTGTTATTATTTTACAAAGTTTATCAAGATAAAATAATAATTGTAGACTTCTATAAAGGAAAAAAGTGACTGGATATTACAACAAGACAGTGTAAGATTCAGTTGATAGTGATGATCTTTTAAATCAGATTTCAGAGATTTGACTATGGAAGGACAGTAGTGAAAATCTTAGAAAATATGTAAAGAAATGTTCTAAAAGTATGACAAAACATTATGAAGATTATCAAAACTAGGGGACGACCTAAAAGTAATAAAAACTTTATAACAAGCCATATACAGAAATAATAATGTTATTTTTTATATTTGTTATTTTATTTGAATTGACAGAAATGTTTCCCCCTTTTTTTTAATTGTGTGTCCAAGAATTTGTAGAGCACTTTTAACACTCTGAGACACAGGAGTAAGGGGCAAATGTAGAGACCTCACAAAGGTTAGAGTCAGAGTCTATAATGGCTGGTTAATGAGGAGATGAGGTCCAGGTGTGTGTGTTTGGCAGGGAGGAGTCAGCTCTAGTTCTCTGGAGAACCTGATCTCTGACTGGAGGAGCGTCAAAGAAGGCATGACAGCACCTTTCTAAAGCAACAGTACAATTAAATGTGACTACTGAAGCCTAACATGAGCTTTTTTATATTTATATTGACCTCTCTGTGCCAGCATTAAAATTAAGAGGCAAATGTTGGACCCCAAATATGTCTTGGGTAATTAATACGTTTGGAACAGAGACAGTTTTTTACAGAAAGAAATACTACAAAAAAAACCTTCCCAAAAAACTAAATATGAAATGCATACAAACAGTAGCTGCTAAAGCTACTAAGACCAACACAAAAATGGGGACTTCAGGCCTATCTGAGGAACATGTGACTGACTCGGGTCTGTTGTGGAGGGGGATGCTGTCTTGTGATTAAACATCCTGGGAAGTATGTTCTGCTTCTCTGTCTCTCTGGCATTCTCTTATTCTTTAGGTCACACATACACACACACACACACACAGACAACACACACAGTCATGTCAGCTGTTGAAAGTTTGATCTGACCTCAAACACACACAAAACTGGAGAACAATAGGGCTTGTGATAGGAGAAGCCGCAGGACCTCTGAGCTCCACAACATGACAAGCTTTGCTCGGTGACAGGATTAAAACCTACATGTGTTTTTGCAGTTTATTAGACTCGGTTCCTCAAGCATTTAGAATAACATTTTTAGACAGGAGAAGGTTTATGAGTGCTAGTTTGGCATCCAAAGAATTTTGTATGCATCTTAAAAATGCTTACTGTGTGTGCGTGTGTGTTTGTGTGTGTGTGTGTGTGTGCGTGTGTGTGTATGTGTGTGTGTGTGTGTTTATTGTCGGGTTTACATTTTCAGAACAGTTTTTTTTTTTACATTTTCTCACACTTATGTCTCTTCACATAACCAAATGTCATTACGCAAACCTTTAGCACACAAATAACAATGCTGCTGTCCCTGGCTGTACTTGTGCTTTGTAATGAAAGTGATTTGTAGTCATCTCACACAGCTCAGTCCTGCTGATGTTTATCTGCCTGGAATAGACATCTCACAGCTGGAAGCTGAAAGCAGTGCTGTCCATTCAGAGGAATTGGGACCTAGCTGAGCTCACATTTAAGAATTGAAATCATATTTTATATCTATTTTGTAGCTCAAACATCTTTACCAATGCACTTTTAACCAGAATACACACACACACACATATGACCTTTACTGTATTACAAACCTTGTACTTCTGTTCACTGATCCCTTAAAGTAATTTCTACTATACATTGTAACCTATTTATCTTATGTCATTCTTAGCCTCTTTCCCATTCATTGTTTGTTAGTTTCTAAAAGCAGAACTAATCACGTAATTTTGTGTATGGTGCTACTACAAGTGCACCACAAAGCTGGAATTTATATCAGTGTCATTGTTAGGTTCCAGCCAGAAGCAATGCTGTGGTTATAAATGCAATGCTGTGGTTATATATGGACAAAGGTGCTGGGACATCTACCCGTTACACATACAGGAGAATTTATGATGTCTCGCTAAATCCATAGGCATTAATATGGAGTTGGCCCATTTTGCAGAAATAACCCTACAAACAAAAGCTATAACTTCCAGTCTTTTGGGAAGGATTTCTGAAAGATTTTTGGGTGTGTCAGTGGGAATTTTTGCTTAGTCACAAATGCAGAAGAGCATGGGTAAGGTCAGTTTTGTCACATTGTTCCACACCAAACTCAACCAACCATGTCTTTATGGACCTTGCTTTGGGCACAGTCATGCTGGAAAGAGAAAGGCCTTTCCCAAACTGTTCCCACAAATTTGGAAGCATACAGTTGTGAAAATGTCTTTGAAGTATGCTAAAGAATTAAGATTACATTTGACTTGGGCTTAATGGGGCATCTACAATTGTGAGAAAACTTTTTTCTCTGGTTTGTTTACCTTCAGAAATGCCATGTCTTTTAAGGTATATTTGAGGAGAAAATGACTGTTGATTGTATGTGGCTGAAGTTTAACTTGTGTGTATGCTTATATTCACAGCTTGAATTACCACAGAAATTCATTTGTAACTTGAGCTGTGTAGCTTTGCAGCATTTTTGGTCTCTGTATACATTAATGCAGTTAGCGCTCTCCAGAATTTAGAGCGAGTTCCTACAAAAATAATCTGAAACAACAAAATTAAGTTAATATTGCCCAACTATGGAGCAAGAATAAAATAAAAGCCTGATTTCTTTTCATGATTTTCAATGGTTGGAGGGATCTTTGCTGTTTTTCTGCCGTGAACAGAGAGAGAGAGAGAAGTCTAGCATGTCTGACCGAGCCACTTTTTTTTTAACTCGTTTACAGACACCAGTGCTTTGTAAACACATTAGATCAGTTTTCAGCATGCAGAAACACTGGAGATCAGCAAATGGAGAGGAAACATCTACTGAATTTTATAAAGTGCCTTTTGATTACATTTGTGAACTTTGCTGATAAACAAAGATTGTAGAAATTTAAAAGTTACAGATTTCAGTTGTTATGAGTGTTCAACTGTTTTTCTGGAAATCTCATCTTATCTTCTGGGGCTTTTATACACACACACACACACACACACACTATACCAGTATGTGGATTAAATCCAGGACCTGAAACTGGTTTTAAAAACAGATTTGGAAGTTTCTGTGGTTGTTGGGGGCAAACACAATTTGTGCATCAATAGGTTGGTTAATGTCTTTCATTGCCCATTTCAGATCTATTTTCAAAAATATGGATATACTTCTGCTTGCATGAATTCCTGATTCGTTTTAAGGGCTGTTCTGTTACTATATTAAGTCAAGATAAACATTGCTCAGTGGCAAGAAAAAAAGCAGAACATGATGTTTTTCAAAGCCTCAAGAATAAATTTATTTACAAGTTGTATTAGTTTATTACTTTTTCAAAAAGGTTTCCATTGCATTGCCAAAGCTCATTATTTAGCACACCAAAGCTAACCAAGGCAATGTCTAGTGTGTTTTGAATTAATATTCTTTCCTACTTTTGCAGTGAGTGTTCTTAAATTTGCAAGGACATGTTAAAATAACAGAAACTGGACTTAGCTGTTTAGTAAGCTGTAACTAAAAAAATACATATTTATAAACTGTGACGGCTGGGATACTGACCAGGCCAAAAATTCCATGGTGTGCCCTGCCAAATGAAAAACTATGTTGATACATTTAATTATTTTAAAACTTTCAAACACATAATCAGTTAGATCCAGTTTTTTTCATTGTTGTGTGGAATTGATGCTTTCCTGCAATTCCAGCACCTCTGCAATAATTTAACACAGTCCAAATATACATGGGCATATCTAGGAGGCATGTGTCTACTGCTGTTCCTTTATGGGACTAACTTGAGCTATGCAATGTTTATGATTCTCAAGAATAGCAGAACAAACTCACCCTACTTAAGAATCTCCTTCAGAATCTCCTTCCCCAAAGCCACGAATATGCATTGCAAAGCATTTTTTGCATCTTTTAACGTAGAACATTATGTTTGGGTCAGAAGCTGAGTGTAGTTTGTTGTTGAAGTTGAACTTCCTTTTAAACTTTTATTCATTATTTGAATTACCACAGAAGCTCATTTGCCACTCGAGCTGTTTCGTTTTGTTGCACTCCTGGTATGTCTGTACTTTTATGCAAAGTTTGCAATGATCCCATAAATTTAGAATTCCTTCTAAAATAATGTATTTAGCTGAATCTGTGAAATCAGTGTTACCCACCTATGGAGCAAGATCCTCATTCGTTTTCATGCCTTTAAATGTACTGAGGTCTCTCCACTTTACAAACACCTCCAGACTGCATTTTTCAGTGTGCACTTTGATGAAGTTTGGTGACGTTGTTGAAGGATAAGCAAAAGGGGTGTGAGGGTTCCAATGTTTGAGGGGTCAGAGCTTAAGAGCAGAATGGGATACACTCACACCCTTCAGGTGTTTACATCACTGCGGGTTATACGTGAAACTCTGTGGCTTATCGTACAAATGTTTGGAGGCTGTGACCCATGAGCTTTTAATTTTCTGCTCTTTTACAAAACTAAATATCCTCTCATTTCTCCTCCTGAAATCATCACTAATGGACACATCTGTTAATGCCTTTCTGCCAAGTTCACCACGACCTTTCTCTTTAACTTTACTCAAAATCTCCTCATAATTGAAGCCACATCACGAGAACATTACGAGTTCCTTATTTATCAATCAAAACTTTTGTGTATATATTTCTGCATAAATGATATCTTCTTCATTTGCTAAATATATATTAATTCTGGTTAATGTAACATTTAAATGTTTAGTGACATTTACATAAAATCGCTAAAATGTAGTTCTTGTCATTATCAGTTTCTTTGTGGAAAAAAAGGCTTTTCTGAACTGCCTGACATTTATATGCTTTTACATCACTACAGTTTTCCCCTTAACTTCAGCATTTTTAATTTATGACTTAAAACAGCACACACCTTAATAAAAATAAAAGATTCTAGTTAAACTTTAAGAGTTAGTTGTCCTGAGGCTTCTCTGATGCGAGCTTATGAGGGGGGGTCGGCTGGTGCATCAAATGTGCATAGGGGGCGCTATTGAGTAGCCTTTTTGAGGAAAACAAAAGAACTGGGACACCCTAAGGCATTGCACTCCTAGCCAGGCACACACAAACAACACAAGTGTGAGTTTAGGAACGGGTCGAGAGTGCTGGAGTCAGCGATGGAGAAAGTAAACACTGGCACCAGCTATGGAGAGGGACAGCACCAGAGCCTACGTCTCCACTTCCACCATCCTGTGCATGAGCAGGAACACACCCTGTTGCTGATTGGCTAGAGTAGTATTTTGGTGTTTGGTTTGTTTGGAACTTTGTTTTTTTCCATTTACAGTGACAAGGCTGTGTACAACATATGACTTTTTCCAGAATGTAAACAGAACAAAGGGCTAACAAATGTTGAGGAAATATTCTCTGAATTTTAATAAGGTGTATTGGATTGAAATCGTGGACATCGCCATTAAGTGAAAAAGACCAGTAAGAAATGTATGAGGGAAAGACAGACATGCTCATAAACACACATATAGCTTAATACCTGTGTTAATCTATTGTGACAGGTCCTCTGAGTTCAAAGCTGAATGACAAGACTTGTGGGCTCCAGTCACTACTACATGGTCATTTACACACACACACACACACACACTGACACTTCGAGCAACATACCACCCCCACGCTCTAACCCCTACTGTCAAAAGCACACAAAACGCACACGCATTTTTTTTCTCGCCTGCCACAGAACAGCTCTGAAGAGCAGCTCCTTGATGGAGCGGTAACCCACGGCAACGCTCGTACTGTGCTCACTCTTGCTCTCTCTATCTCATTCTCTTTCTTTCTATTTCTCTCTCTCTCTCTCTCACACACACACACACACACTTATAAAAGCACAAGTAAATACCTTAGGTAGTGTTTCATTTCACTACACATATAAATAAAACTATCTTCAGAAACCTTAAGCAGAAAGCATTCAAATCACACCCATGCTTTGGATGGAGGGTACAAGCTGTTTCCAAAACAGTAATACATTCATTACAGCAGAATATGTGCAATTTTACTTGTAGATAGTTCATTTACAGCAATTTTATAGTGCACCATTTAGAATATATGATTCAATTTAGCATCTACTCGCTGCACCAGTGTTGAGTGCTGAACAGCCACCAGGCCCAAAGGTCAGTGTTTTGCCTCTGCTAGCTTAGCCAACAGTCTGCATCTATAGTATCATCAGCACTATCTAAATGCAAAGTCACAGATCCTAACCTTCTCAGTTTTCAGCTTTTTCGAAGGCAAAGTCAGTTCTGTGCTTCATCTCTATGCTGTCTCTATCTCTATATATACAATTAATAGTCTTTGCTATCTCTGTTTCGTTAAAGATAAGATTAATGTTCAGTAGTTATTATGATTATATAATAACTTACTTGTTTGTGTGTGTGTGTTTGTGTGTGCATGAGAGAAAGAGATGGTGTAAAATAAAAAAAAAATCATGAAATCATGAGCGGAGAAAGGGAGTGCAAGCAAGTGCTGAATTGCTGCATGGAAGTCCGCCCACAGAGCAATCTGTCCTGTCCACAGAGAGAGAGAGAGAGAGAGAGAGAGAGAGAGAGAGAGAGAGAGAGAATGGTGCTACACTAGTTCATGCTGAATAGCTGTAAAATTTCACAGAGAGAGATCTCATCAGTGTTCCACACTACAGATATGCAGATCTTGCAGGAAAAGCACATACAAAATGCACTGCATACATCAAATCCTATTTCTTATTTTGAACATATCTACTCTTTAAAGGTTAAAAGAGTAGGAATGTTTCATTTCAGCTGTTACTTTTCTATATAACAATTGCCACAAAACAAAATAGCCAATTTTTATATTAGCTATAGAACAAGTAAATGTCTCCTAGTTGTGAACCCTTAAAACAGGGATGGAGGAGTGTGATTACACCATACCTATTTAATATGTATGATCCATATAATTGCCAAAATGTAACAAATAAAATTTTGAGATATGTATGCAAGGTTAGGTTGGAACTAGATATTTAGGAGTGTTGTGCACCAAGAGTAGTTTAGGCATTTTTTTAACACGCAGAAAACATTGCTTATACTTTGCCCATGTTTAGGAATTTCAAGTTCCACTATAAATGGTGAAGCAATTAAAAACTAGCACCTGTGGCTACTGCAAAATTTAAGGTTTTGATACTGGAAGTTTCAAACAAAAGCAACAGAATAAGCTGGTGAATCATGTCTTAGAGAGTTAGGTAGGTGATAATATATGATTGTGGAAGGCTTTCGAAGGCACGATACCCTAAATTAATACATTGAAGTCCAGAAGCTCAGATATCGCTGCAGGCTGGCACCAGAACTCCGCAGAAGCTCTTATTTTTTGTGTTCTGATGACGTGTCAAGTTCTTGAACAAATGGAATTCACCCAAACTTTCCATAGTGCTGAATCTCATTTTGTTTTTTGTGACAAGATATCACTGGTATCTTCAACAAACTAATAATCATTAACAACAGAGTCTGGAGGATGCTTTGTTTTGTTTTTCTAATTTCAAAAGCACCAACTCTGTAAATGAGAGGTAAAAAAACACAAAACCAAACAGACGACTTAACAGAACCACTCAAATATAAGTAATATGGATTCTACCAAAAAGGAATGAGAACGTGTATCCTCTTACCTATCAACCTTTGTAGAAAATGGACACATATTGTCTTGCCTGTGTGTATGTAGTAAATAGCATTAGCAAACAGTTGGCAGTTGTGGTTAGAATTAGTGTGATGAGAACTGAAAAAAGAAATTATATTAAAGGAAACTAAGTATCTAAAGACAGAATACACATCAACATAGTATTACTATGCTAAATAGAGCTAAGGGAAGTAAAAGGTTTGGAGGATGATGTTGTCTAGTTGTAAGTTGTAATCTAAATTATGCAGTGACTACCCTCTGTTGCCGAGCTGGTTAAAAAGCAATAGAAGTTTAAGGGTATTTAATATATAAATGACCTTTGATTGAGCTCAACAAGGCTAATATTAGCACATTTCTAATATATTCAGTATGAGCTGACCTTTATTAGTTATTTAGCTGTCCACTAATGTATTTTGTTGTATTTGTTAAAACTAATTGTACCACAGCAGCTGCATTCCACTGTTGTAGCATATTCAGTGTGCATGCATGTGTTTTGGGGTGGAGGCTTTGGGGGGAGTACTAAAGGGAGGGGCTACATGTGTTTTCTTGTTGAATTTCAAAGCAGCTTGTTTCAGTCAAAGTTAGCTAAAAAGTGACATCGATGACCCCTCCTTTAATAGTGCTCTCTAGTAGTAAGTGAACTGGACAAGTAATCACACAAAAGTTGTGTTAGCTGTCTCAAGGCTTAGGTCCAGATGGTTTTATGTTCTTGTGTGTGCTTGTGCAGTTGCAAATCCAGAACTCGTCTGCTCCCCCCTTAACTCCACCAACTTTCCACATAGCTCGAAGTCTGAGTGCACCGTTGGCATGGCGACAGATGTGGTCAAAACTGCCTGCCTGCCTCCCGCCTCCCATCCCAAAATAAACCATTTTTTCTCCCTTTCTCCCCTCACTAAAGAAAAAAGGCGCACTGCAGTAGTGTATTACTCGCTATGTTCAATCTGCTGCTTTCTTTCCAACACTGTAATGAACAGTAGCTGCAAATGATTAGACAATGGGTTAATATGAATAAAGTAGTAAATTCATGTTCTCATCTAGAGGATATTGTGGCAGCTGTGATTAAGTTAAATTTTCCCTTTTATTTACAACCAAGTTTCCAAAAAAAGTGCTGTGCAAAACGTAAATAATACTGGCTGCACTGATGTGTAAATCATTTAAACCTCTAGTTTTAATTGAAGATTATAATTACACATTTATACTATTTATTTTGTATATTTATACAGTTATTAATATATAAATACAATTATGTTAAAACATTTTTACAATTTGTCTCTGCCCTAGTCCTAGGATAACCCTACCATGCAAATTTAGGCATAATTAAATATATCAGTTAATCCTTTAAACCCACCATCATGTCTTTACTTCTGCTACAAACTTCTGTAAGAAAATACTACTTTGCATTCCACGTTGTTACAGAATAATAAGCCTGAGCTAAATTAAAGGAATGGTTTAGCAACTGTTTAGTATTTTTTAAATAAGACAGAGGCACTCATTGACTCATCAAAAAGGCCTGGTGCACACTGCAGGATTTTAAACAACCAGTTTTAAAAATGTGAAATGCCACACATAACATTTTTTGTTCTTAATCATTATTCAATAATCATACCCCCACACAAGATCTGCCTATAACAAAACACCCCACACTTTAAGATTATGCCCATGAATCACTGACTGGATCCACAAGATCAAAGAAATTTCTTGAGATGACAATAGAGCACAGATTACTGTGCCTATCTTGGAAATTAGCAGCTTTAATGTGAATGAAACATATTTAATGTTTTTTTTAAAATGTGATTTAGGATACAATTGCTAAAGTTTCAAAATACAAGTTAAAAAGTACAAAGAATGCAGGACAGTGTTAGCCTTACTTCAGGATATGGATTGGCTTACATTGTTTTAGATTATATTATATAAAACAAAAATTGTATCAAATGTAGTAAAAAATTAATCTATGATTTGTTTATTCTTTTTCATTTGTGTTTAACTGACATATGTAAAAAGATGTTGGAATTCGATGCCTAAAACACTCAAATATTTTTGTGACAGGAGCATGTTACAACACAGTTTCTTTTAATTACACTTTTTAATTATTTGGAAGATGAGGATGCTTTTTGTTTTGCAGTTTTACAAGTGGACTTTTTGCCAATTCTGGCTTCATGTAAGACTTCTGCTGGTCAACAGTCTGTAGTTGTTGTCACCTTTGTGACTCACCATAGGAGACAGATCTGGATTGAAGACTGACCAGCCAAGCACACGCACTCTGTGTCTAAGAAGGCACACTGTTAAAGCACATGCAGAACAAGGCCAGGCACTGTCATTCTGAAATAACCATGGACTTCTCAGGGAAAAGAATATGGCCCTCATTGCAACAAATGCCTCTGTGAAAACACAAGCTTCCACATCAGGGCTAACCTTCTCACATGATCGGGTCATCCATGCTGTGGTGCTGATGCATCCTAAATCATGACAGATGTTGTCTTAATGGTCATATTTGGTATGGAATACTTGACATAGATGTTCTCAGAAATAAATAAATAAATAAAATAAGTGCCCACAGCACATTCCTTTGTAACATTTGAAATGATTTAAAGGCCATGTTCATGTTAATAATTTCAAGCAAAATAAACACTTTTAATAAAATTCTGAGGATGTTTCCTCACCATTTGCACATCTCCAATCTGTTTGCATGCTAGAAACTGGTCTAATAAGTTTTACGAAGCCCCAGTTCTGTAATGGGTTAAATAACAAAGGGTCTAGGCTTTCTCTTTGCTCAGACAGAGAAACGTTGTTGACAGAAAGAAATGCAAGATGAACTCCATGAACCAAGATGAGGATATTTCTCCATTCCTGCTCCATAGGTGGCTAATATTGACTTATTTTTGCAGTTTCAGATTACTTAAGGCAAAACTGACTCTAAATTCAGGGGTGCACTAACTACATGCAAGTAAACACAGATGGAGAGAGCTACAAAACTGAACTCGAGTTACAAATGAGTTTCTGCGGTAATTCAAGCAATGAATAAAAACCTACAGACAAGTTGAATTTCAGCCATGTACAACAATAGTTGTTTTTCTCCTCAAACATACCATTCCACCTTAACAAACACAGAGCTTCTGAAAGTAAACAAACCAGAGAGAACAGCAGTTTCCCAGAATCATTGCCTTCAAATTCCATTGAACCAAGCAGCTATTCTGAATAGAATTGATATTTTTGGAGCCTTTCTCTTGGTTCATTCATCATGACATTTAACCCATTATGAAGGCCACCTGCTGTGTTCTAATGTAGTATATAAAAAATCCACAAAAATGCAAATGCATGGGTTTTTTTTGGACAGTGATTGTAAGAAAATTACTTTTTCTTTGAGTAATTCAGGAAAGATTCAGGTTATTCAAATACTCCTAACTTATTTGGATATATAATATCACAGCAGCATGATGGCTCCTCATGTAAATCTCTCAGAGAGCTCGAAGTTCATGCACTCTCAACAGTTCTCAGGATTTCCTGAATCATTTCTCAATATCATGTACAGTAGATTGTGAAAGACACCATTTCTATGTATTCTTGAGTTGAGAAATATTTTTGTTGAAATTTCTCATAAAGTTTGGTATACAGTGGTGAGCCACGCATCTACTTTTCCTGTAAAGACAGCTTTGGCAGATACTCCTGCTTATTGTGCAGCATTTATCAAAGTATAGGGAGCACCCCGCTAGTGGGGTGTGTAGGTATTGCAGGTGGGGCACAAAGAATCTGGAGAAATGAGCATTTCTTTATTAATGAGACTTTATTATAAATGAGTCGTTATTAATACTTTTCTGTTTTGCCTATAAAGCTTACTCAGAAAAAAGCACCCACTCACAAAAGATTCATTAATAGCCCTTAGACATAATAAAAGGACATTATATAGGAGACCAGAGAAATGTAGCTTGCCTGGAACCAAAATATGCTTTTATTCGCAAACTTTGATTTTGAAAATGCGCTACCGAGATTAATGTGTTTTGGCAGCAAGTCGGAGACGGTGGGTCTTTAAGCCTTGATTAAGGCGCCTGTTCAAATATAAAGCTGCTCCAATCAACTTCACTGGCCTCCGATTCACAGTCAGAGTCTGGCTTATAAAGTTAGTTTTTACCAGCTCTGAGCTTGAGGTCAGTAACGACAGCACAGCAGATAACAATGACGGATAATCACAGTTCTGAAAGCGGCTTGTATATAACAGTTAGGGAAACAGAGGAGGATCTGGGAGTTAGCTATCGTTAATATTAGCTGTGTTCAGGTTGTGAGAAAGCGCTCTAAACATGCAGCAAGTTAACGTTAGTCTCTGGCCGTGTCCCAAACTGCATACTGCTGCTCTGAATAGTATGAAAATGTGTAGTGTATTATGTAAAGTTCCATAGTGTGTTGTTTGGGACACAGCACCTCTAATGTTAATGTTAATCAACTGCTGTTCTACATCATTATAAATGCAGCATTTTACTGCTTTATCTACATAGGAATCAGCTCATAGCTAATGAATATTTTGAGTATGGGGTGGGCTTTGACTCACCAAATATGTCCCTCACCAATATCAAACTCACTCCTACACCCTGCACCTGCCTTTGCTAAATTTTGCACAGATTGAAAAGTGAGAAACTGAAACTGACCAATGTTTTGCATTTTTGAACATTGATGGTAATGTTATATCTGGAGTTATAATGTTAAGCTACTGATTCAGCGCTAGAAGTCGATGTTACTTGAATAAATTAGAGGAATGTAAACTTGCATGTGTATTTTATTACCATTTGGGAGGTGATATGGGAAAGGTGGGGTGCAGAAATTCCCCTTCGTCTGAGGTGGGGAATGAGAGAAAAAGTTTGAGAATCACTGTTATTGTGGTAAGTTTAAAAATGGTGAACCTATTTCCGCAAACCTTTTACATTTACTTTACCTTGGTTTCAAATTCATGGGGGTGTTTTGCAGATGTCGGGTTCTAAATGTGTTGGTGAAAGTTGGTCATTGAAAACACAGGAAAATACTTTTTCTATTCACTTTTGTTAGTAAAATAAAGGTTCAACCATCAAACCAGTGATATTCATTTTTACTACATTTTACAATGAAGAGCCATAGGGTATGACTTTCAAATCCAGGGAAAATTAACTTGGCTGATCAGGGATCTCCTGTTTGCACTGTTGTTTTTGTAGGTATGCCGTTATGCAAGGGTGATTTGGCTGTTGGCTCACAGTGCATGGGAGGGAGAGTGCTGCTGGCTCAACAGACTTGAACAGAGTTTTTGGACTGTACGTCACCATGTAGGAAAGTTTTGGCAGTGCACTTATTATTGTGATTGAGCGAACATCATGTGGCTTTAGAAACTTGCGGCTCTAGAGCAGCATTAATATTTGTGCACATCTGTAACCATTACACTACACATTCTTTGTGCGTGTGTGTGTGTGTGTGTGTGTGTGTGAGAGAGAGAGAGAGAGAGAGAGAGAGAGAGAGAGAGAGAGAGAGATATTAAGGGAATAGACAAATAGAGAAGGTCACTGTTGAGCTCTGACTCTGCAGTTGTGATCTGACATGCTAATTGCAGTGTAAAAGTCCTCTGCTGCACTGCATCACACTATTTTCTCTCCTTTAAATCCGCAATGCATTATATATATATATATATACTCACGTTGAAGAGGTTTTTGCTCTCATAAAGTCAGGTTTGTTCGTTTGGTGGTAGGTATGTACAGCGGTATGGGTGTGTGACACTGAAAATTCACTCTTAACAAAGAGGCGGAGCTGTGAACTTAATATACACTCAGATATTACTGCTACAGTCGAGGACTCAGCCACACACTCCATTTTCTTTTTTATTAAACCTCCCCCATACTCTTTCTTTCTTTTCCTCCCCCCTCACTCTCTCTCTCTCTCTTGTTTCCTTCTCACACTCTTTGTCTATTCTTTTCCTTTCTTTATCTCTCCCCTTCCCTTGTTCCTCTCATTCACTCCAAATGTTGACCCCTCTCATACTATCTATTCCCCCCTCTCCCCTTCCCTTGTTCCTCTCATTCACTCCAACTGTCTGTCTTCCTGTCACGCGCTTTCTCTATTCTTTCAATCTCACCCTCTCTTCATGTTCCTCCAACTTAGTCTCTCTCTCTCTCTCTCTCTATTTGTTCTTCTCACTCACTTCACCTGTTTCTCTTTCTCTTTCCCTCTCACGTTCTCTGTTCTCTCCCTCTCTCTCTCTTCTTGTACGCACTCTCCACCACACATATTTTCTTTAAATCTTCTACTCACTCACACTCACAGAACACATACACATTCTCTCTCTCTCCCTCTCAGTAAAGGGGAGCTAGTGGGCTGCTGGGTAAAGGCACGGTGTGCAGTGGGCGCGGTTAAAGGATCGTGTTGCGCTGTTTCCTGTGGCGCGCGCTGGAGTAGCTGTGCGTTCAGCTAAACTTCATGCGCATTCACACACGAACACACACGAGTGCGCGCACGCAGTTCCTCGGCTGAGGGTCTGCACCGCTGCTGGACTCTCCTCCGTTGGGATTCTCCGCTAAAGCGCCAAAGGCCTTGGACTCGCCGCCGCTCGCCATGTCTCGAGTTACGGATCAGTCGAAAGTTCGCCAGGAGCGGATGAGAGAGATCAATCTGCGGGTGAGAGAACGCTCACATACACACACAAATATGTTTTCCTGCACTCTGGGGTCTCAACACAGACTTTCATACATTTACTGGCGACTAGCTTAATCATAAACTTACACTAACTTAAAATATGTCCTCATCGTAAACAGAAAGGTTTACTGTGCTTGTGGTCCCCACAATAAAGGCATTTTCCCACAATGGGTGTGCGCAGACAGGTTCTTGTCCCCACAACGTGATCTATTCCTGGTACATACATACACACAGTTTAACGGAATCGTCGCACTCGCAAAATGGCAGAAGGTCCTGAGTTTCTAAACGCGCTTTTTCCTTTATATTGAACTCGACACAGAAATGAGCTGGTGTTGGATCTGCTCTCAACAGCTGTGTTTTAATTACATGACTAAACTATCAACAATTTTTATGTTTAAGAACTTATCCATTTACATGAAGCTCCAATCTGCCTGTTTACAAAGTCACTAAATTCATTTTCCAAGTCTCAAGCCAGAGAAAATGGATGTAGTGATCTTTTATTTTTTTGTCATCCTTCTAGAAATGACATATTTACTTCAAATCATTCAGCCTTAGTTACTGCTTTTGCGTTACGAAACGTACTTCCTTAGCGAGGTGCAGTGACGGAAGCATGGTGGTAGAAAAGGCTGGCAGGTTTGGGGTTTGAGGCTGTAATTTTCAGTAATTATCAGGGTTTTCCTTACTTTGTCTGTGTAGGTGTTTTTGAGTGGGAAATGTAACAGTGAACAGAATGAGTGTGTGTGTGTGTGTGTGTGTGAGTGTGCATTGTCGGAATGTCTGTTCTATGTAAGGACTAAATATTTTGGTCTGATTGGTACCATTAACATTTGATGTTTTGGATACATTTGTTTGTCACTATCAGGAAATGCTCATCAGTGAGCTTCTATTTTGTTGCTGTCCAAAGAAAATTATGTATCTCAATTTTTGTTTATTTTCACTTTGTGTGGACCAACAAAAATGCTTTTTTCTTCTCTTATAAAGGTAATTCTTTGGAGATCTTTTTTTTGTTTGTTGCAGGAAAGCAACAGTTATGGTGCTTTTCCACTGCATGGTTCCTATACGGCTCTACTCATCTCTTGCTTTTCCATTAGGTAAAACTGGTACCTGGAACCAGGTACACTTTTAATCCCTGCTCGCTCGTGGTTTCATGCAAACCAAGTAAGGACTAAACGTGATGTGAAAACCTTGCAGAGTACTGATTGGCCAGAGAGACTTGTCAGTCATGACGAAATGCAGACATCCTGAACTAACTAGGCATTTGTAAAATCTCCAAGCTACAGTAGTGATCATATTTCATTTATCTGTTTCATAATGGCAGCTCCTAAAATTACATCAGCGTCTATTGAAGCAGTACAAATGCTCCTTGGATTGGTGGACGACGAAAGACTCCAAGCAGAGGAGTTACAAGGAACAAGGACAGAGCAACAAGGAACAAAAAAGGACACTGATCTGGCACGGAGCTGTGTTAAATCCCAAACAACAGCAACATGCAAATACACAATGAGTAAACAGCCCTTAACCTTAACACCACCTTTGTTGTGGTTTCCAAAGCCCATGGCTCTGGTTAGAGACATTTTTTTGCGACATAGCAGGCTTCATTTTGGGAGTGCTAGTGGACAAGCTTCATATACCAAAAAGCAAGCAGCATTAAATACAGTTCGGGCCGAAATAATAATATCTGTTTTTATATGTTGTGAGTGGGGAATTTAATCCAAAATCATGACACTGGTAAAAAAAAAAAAAGGTGTACAGTAATCCCTCATTTTGCGTTCCAAGACCACCCGCGAAAAATGAATTTCCGCGAAGTAGAGAAAATATATTTTTTTTATGTATTTAACGAGTATTTGGGCTTTTAAAACCCTCCCTGTGCTGTTAACAACACTCCCTTTGCATTAAACAGTCATTCTATAATGTTTTTCAGCTGGAACTACATGTGATATCCTACCAGTTTCTTTAATAGAGTCATTTCTAAGCTGTGATTTAGCGTAAGAAAATTTCACTCAGGTGTGGACATGAACAATGCATGTACTGTACATAAGAAATACTTGTAAATGATATATTTTGTCACCTACAGGCCTAGTCTATGAAATTTTAATGGAGTTAATTAAATATTTTGGCTATTCATCTTTCACGGAACCGCAAAGTAGCGAGGGATTACTGTAGATGAGTTTGACCTATGAAAAGCAACCAAACATACATGTGATGTGTACATGAAAACAAAACCAACAAACAAGCTGCTGCCAGCCTGACACAGTCTTCAAGTCTCAGTCTAAAACTATACACTGAACAATCATTGGATTAAGAACACCTACCTTGTATCCACATTCACTCTCCATTTTATCAGCTGCCCTGATCATACAGGAGTTTTACAATTGCAGACTGTAGTCCACCTGTTTCTCTGCATACTTTCTTATCCCCATTTCACCCTGCTGTTCAGTGGTCAGAACCACCACAGAGCGTAGTGGATCATTCTCAGCACTGCATTGACGCTGACATGGTGGTGGTTTTGTGCTTTTACGAGTGGATCAGACACAGCAGTCCTGCTGGAATATTTAAACAATGTGTCTCTTCACATTCATTTGAAAGTGAGACTTCAGCATCAACATGCAGCAGGTATCCTCAGTCACAGTAAGCCAAAACATCATCAGCGTTGTTATGATTATCAGCATCTTTGTCCCAATAATTGTCATCGTCAGATTCATCAGTGTCTCTTAGTGCTATTTAAGCAGCCTCTCTGTGGAGCTGCTGTATTCAGGCCACAAGGCCACTGCAGGCCAGACTAAATATGGAGCTCAAACTGTTTAAACTGGAGCACCAGAGTTGAAGCTTTTCACTCTTCCCTTGAAGCACCTGCTAGAACTGCTGTCTGCATTTGAGCAGTTAGTTTATCTATAACTCAGCCGTCAGGAGTTTCCAACTTGGAGCTAACACACAAAAGTGTAGTTTTGGATTAAGATGTTACATTATAGATATTTCAGATGGATTTGTATCAACTATAATTCAGTCTATGACAGTGGGACTGTAAGAGTACAGTACTGTGCAGAAGTTTTAGTCACCTAAGATAATTATATATATTTAAACTAATGCCTTCTCAGTAAGTGTGGTGCTTGTATAAAGTTCTGTATAATCACAGTAAATACAAACAAATAATAATATAAAACAAATAAAAATATAAGATTTGTTTCTATAAAATGGTAGGTGTGAGTGAGTTTGAAAAACAATGTTTTGTTCAGATTCTCCTTGAATGCATGAATTTGTTAAATAAATAGCACACATTATTTAAAATCATTATTTATTAACCGCTAAAACTAGGTATTGGACGATAACCTCAAATAATATGGACTGCCACGAGGAGAGGAGAGACAAAGTTAAACCAACACATTCACACACAGAATATCACATTTACTGGAATACTGTTTTTTGATTTTATTCTAATGTTGGGCGTTATTTGTTGTTTGTTTGTTTGTTTTAAGCAAATAAATGCTTACTGCTCAGATTAATAGATTTTTATATCTCTTAATCTCTGGCGCCTAAAATTTTTGCACAGTACTGTAGGTGTACAGTGTTAAGCATTTTCCCGGCTTACTGAGAGAAACGCACAAAACTTTTGGTTCTCCTCATCTAGAGCGGGATGATATGGCCAACATGTATATCACAGTATAGTTCAATAAATCTATATTTTATTTTGGTCAATAAAATACAATTCCGATATCGATAAACTGAAGAACTGAAAGCAGCATGACATCACCAACTGACAAAAACCTCTTGGCTTTGTCAATATTAATATTTGTAAACCAACTTTAAAATTGAGTGCAATGAACTGATGGCAGCACTATGTAATGACCGTCAGTTAGTCACAGATGCTTTAAGTAATAAATATTGAAATTGAAAATATGTAAAAAACAAAAAAAACTCATATCATTTATATTAAAACATTATATATTGCGACATATATTGATACTGAAATATTGTTCAGCCCTATCCTCATCCCTACTGTACAATATGATTCTGCCTGAGACTTCAACTACTAGTGTGTGGATTTGAATATTATAGGCTTGGAATAAAAAAAAAGTATATATATAAGTATATTTAGGTGATACATGCATTCAGTTGGGCCAGATTCAGTTTGACCTCATACTCGTTCTCTTTGACACACACATACATACACCTACATACTTCTAGTGCACAGAGGAAAGTCTTTTTTGTACAGCTTTTGCTGCCCAGTTCTACCCCATGCCTGTGTTCCCATGGCAACCCTTAGCAATGACCATTGCACATCAGAAAGAGGAAGTGTTTGTTCTTTATTTCCTGTACAGCATGTCAAAACAGTGTCACAACAGATACGCCTTTAAAAACGCCATTAAAACACAGACAAATCTCAGCCAACAGAAACAAGTTGGTATATTTGTCATAATAAAGAAAATACCACCTTTTTACATGCATATATGCATGCAGAATATACATTATGTAAAATTTACAGAAATGGCAGCGCAGTATAATATTATTTGCAGTTTGGAGCCAAGGCCTGTAGTAATAGAGTGAATAATAATGTGGTAAACAGGGGCTACAGTAGAGGAGCTATGGTGATTGATGGCTTTCTGTTTTGGTTTTGGTGAACTTTGATGGAAATAGTATAGTTTATTCTGAAGGACCATTTGGATCAAATAATGAATACTGGAGTTATCACCATGTTCATTAGTGCAAGATGGAAGTCAGTTATCCTTTACGTTTTTTTTTTTTTTTAATTTTGTTATTAGCCCAGCAAGACAAAAGATGGCTTACTCCCTTCTGCCCACCATCTGTGATTAGGCCTACTGTATTCATGTTAGATAGTGTCTGAAGGGCAGTGCTTAGAAATGGGATAGAAATAATATCAGAATGTCTGCATACAGAATCACACTATGCACATAAAAATTGAAGATTTATAGCACATTAGGGCCTGTCCAATTGCGCTGTTAGTGCAGTTTGTTGATAAAGTAATAAACTCATGCAAACCCAGATGCTGACCAAATAAACACATTGAGACCTGCTGAGCAGATTGGTACTTATAGAATAGATAGTTTCAGTTTTAAAATAATGCTGGGGCACTTTAAAGTGCAATTAAAAATAACATCAGTATGTCTAAAAATCACCACATGCATCATTTTATATGAAGCAAGGACACACTCAAACCAGAGTCACACTGGTTTTGATGGGTTTGTGTTTAGTAAGTGCTACGGAGCGAGGAATAACATGCAACAGGTTGTTATTTTATATTTTGCTCCAGATCAAGAGAGCTTTAAGTAAAAACACACTCTTAGTTTATCAGCTATCCTCAGTTAAATAAGGACCAAAATTTAGTATTAAATTAAAAATAAAATAGCAAGTGATGTCAAAATTAGTAGTGTCAAATGATTAAAAAATATGTTAATGTTAATCACAAAAACAATCTGTGAATAATCATGATTAAGTTAAAATACTAGTGTTTCTTTGTTTTGTTTTTTTTGGAAGGGAGATAAAACAAATGTGTAGAATGGTATACAGGACAGACTTTTTAAACTGTTTAATTTATTAGAACCTTTCAGAACAGTTTTTGATGTTTGACTTGAAATCTTTAATTTGCTGAGCTAAAGTTTCAGGAAGAGAGTTAATATCAAACATTGTAGCTCAGACATTAGCTTCAGTTAAGAAAATTGTGGCTCACTGCTCGATAAAACATATCCATATTCCAGTTTCAACAACTTTATTGGGTGGTTTCCCAGACAAGGATTAAGCCTACTCCTGGACTACATAGCATTTTGTATTGTGATTTTTCATCGAAAGGCTATACACCAGGACTAGGCATAATCTCTGTCTGGGAAGCCATCCCTATAAGAGATATATGTGTGGATTAAGCCAGGCTCCGGGAAAAAAACAACAAAGAAATCATGCTGAACTTCTTGCAGCAGAGAGAGAGACCATACGAGTAAGAGTTATTTTGAGATTTATTTAATATTTTAGCATAAAAATAACAATTTATAATGTTTAATAAAAAACAAATTACATTGCTTAATTAAACACCTAATACATATCTGTGGGGGGACGACTTGCGGCCAAATTTGGTAAAAATGTTTAATTTGCATTAAAAACAACATATTAAAGTTTAATCCCATACATTAACATGTTAACATTACAATAGTTGAAATATGAAACTATTGATTTTTTTTTTTTGTGTAACATGGCCTTATTACCAATACAAATTTCAGTTTGCATTTATAGGCTTAGCAGAACAAGAAGACCTATTACCTATTAATTTATTGCAGCATGAAAATGTAATGAACAGTGGCCTTTTTTAATAAATAAAATATTATAAACACGTTATACAAAATGGCACTCTTCCTCTTTCTAAAGGAATTTACATTACAGAGCAAAGGTTGACTGAGCCTATCTTTATTTTGAAAGTTTTTTTTTTTTTTTTTGAGGCATAATGTTGAGGCACCAAAGATACAAAATTAGGACCTAACAGGACACATCCTGGGTCAAAGAATCGGATCTTATAAAAATAAAGAGAGAGAAGAGCAGGTGTTAAAGTTTCACTTAGATCCGGTTGTTTTATGCAGTGAGTATCACACATACGTAAACCAAAACAAGCGTCATATCCCTTTTCGATCTTTCATGATTAAAACTAGCCCAGAACCCCACAGATTGTATCTTTTTTTGTAAACTCTGCTAATTGTGGCTATTTATAGTGTCTAGTGTTAGAGAGAAGTGTTAGAAGCACAGAGTTAATTTACGGTTAGCACTGCTCACCTATGCCATTTCAGCATGAAGATAAGTCAATGCAAAAACATAAACAATCCATGATTAAAGTCAGTAGACTTGAATATGTAGAGGGGGTGGGGCCTATGTTGCCTCTCCCCACCATGTCACCAGAAGCCCACCATAGTGTTTGTTTGTACTGCCTGCATTTGTATTATGACATCCAAATGGCTGTGCATGCAGAGTGACAAATAGGTTGAATGTGTTTTATCTGTTTTACTATGGAATAAACAATTAATGAATAAAATTCATTGGCAACTATCTTTATAATTAATTGTTATTGATTTTATCGATAGGGTGTGGCAGCCCTTCAGGAAACATTGGAAATTAGATTTAGCTTTAAATCTGTAAATTTATGGAGGAAAAGTGTAGGGTTTTGTTCTACTGATGTGGAAATATATGTTTTTGGTGGCCTTTGATAAATGCAGCAATTATTTTCAGAAAAAAACTCTTTTGAAACATAGCTTGTAGCTTGTAGTTTATCAGCACTCATATTGTTTTGTTTGTGGAAGTCAGTATAATGCAAGCACATCAACTTCACATCAAATCTTAACAGTATTTGAATTAAATAAATACAGATGGTGAGACATATTCCTAAATGACAGATATTTATCAGGAATTTGTAGAGCCATTTTAAAGATAAATTGGTCTGACATTGTTTTTGACAGTTTGCAGAGTCCACTGTTTTATTCTGTACACTGCAGCACCATCTGAAAACCTAGTGTATTTGCTCTGCATGCAAACTACAGGTTGTTGAAGTAAAGTGCAGTGACAAAGATTAGAGAGTCGAGCATGATGAAAGGGTCACTGCATCATTCTCCAAGAACATTATTTTGTCCTTTTTTGGAGCTTGGACAGCAATAGATCCTTTTAATTTACTGTGAACCATGAAACTTAATGAACACTTCAAAGTTTAGAGTTATGTCTTGCGATGAAAATAAAAGGTAATTTGATATAATTTTATATAATTTTTGTGTTTTTTCACTAGCTTGGATAACTTCCACTCAAAAATGTGTACACTCTTAATTCCAAACTACTGTAATCAGTCCTTTCAGTATTTTAAAATGTGTAACATAATGCCAGTACTCTACACTGTACAATTTTATGCACTTTGGATTCTTGAAAAGCACTATATACATAATATATATTATTAATATAATTATTATTTTTAGATTTGTCCAGAACGATGAATGGAGCTATAGATTATTGTAAAGTTGAGTGTACACAACATGATTTAACTGCAGTTTTCTGACTAGATCCCATGACCGACCCTCAATAGCCTGTGAGCTGTTGACAAGATACTTTCAAGCTTGTTTCAAATATTACAATGTGAATTAATTTAGACAAGACATAGAAGGGGGGAGGTGTTCCGGGCATGTCCAACGGGGAGAAGGCCCCGGGGCAGACCAAGAACACGCTGGAGAGACTATATGTCTCGACTGGCCTGGGAACGCCTCGGTATACCCCCGGAGGAGCTAGAGTCGGTGGCTGGGGAGAGGGAGGTCTGGGTTTCTTTGCTCCGACTGCTTCCCCCGCGACCCGGACCCGGATAAGCGGTGGATAATGAATGGATGGATGGATGGAAGACATAGAAGGTGATAACTGGGTTTTGGAGTCCTCTGTTATGGAGATAGCATAACAAGCATTTTTATACAGACCCAGGAAATATAGGAGTGGGAATATGGCTATGAATAGAATGAATCCTTGTATTTAAAAAAATTATATTATATATATATATATATAGGGCGGCACGGTGGCGCAGCAGGTAGTGTCGCAGTCACACAGCTCCAGGGGCCTGGAGGTTGTGGGTTCGATTCCCGCTCCGGGTGACTGTCTGTGAGGAGTTGGTGTGTTCTCCCTGTGTCCGCGTGGGTTTCCTCCGGGTGCTCCGGTTTCCTCCCACAGTCCAAAAACACACGTTGCAGGTGGATTGGCGACTCGAAAGTGTCCGTAGGCCTAGGTGTAGGTGTGAGTGAATGTGTGTTTGTGTGTGTGTTGCCCTGTGAAGGACTGGCGTCCCCTCCAGGGTGTATTCCCGCCTTGCGCCCGATGATTCCAGGTAGGCTCTGGACCCCCCGCGACCCTAAATTGGATAAGCGGTTACAGATAATGGATGGATGGATATATATATATATAAATTCTTATTTTTATAGCACATTAGACAAACAGTACTTGAAAGTTTCTGTAGCTCATATTTGGCACTTTTTTCTATTTTATTTCTATTCTTTTCTCTTTTTTCTTGTTTATTTCTATTCATTTTTTTGGAATTGTGTACAGTATTATTGTATTGTGTACTCTGTCTGCAAACTTTGATGCTGTTTACTGAAATATTGAATAAAACGTTTTTTGATGTTAATGATTTTTTTTTGTAACAGCGCTGCATGTCAAGGTCTAGGGGACATTTTACCCTAGTGCTGAATTATCGTGTCCAGGTGATTTGGCCTGAAGGGAGCAAAGCTTGTGGAGGTTTCCCTGTCTACTTAATGATGATAGCAGTCTTAAAGGGACAAGCAATAACCAAGTGACACAGTATTTAAATGGCCAAGTATGTGTGCACTGCTTACGTTGAGACGAGTTTAAAACCCGGATGTGCTGTAAAAATTACACTGGTCAGCAGAGGGAGTCTGATGCTCTGGGCAGTGTTCGGATGAGAAACCTTGTGTTTAAGCATGCACACACCTGCTGCCTACCAGGTGTTTTTAAGGTTTAGTATCACTGATGTAGTATATAATAATGAGTCAACAATAATGAGTATTGTTGAATAAATTGAACGTATTGGGTAAACAAGCATTTATATATTTTTAATAAACCATACAGATTAATGTGTCATGTCATGAGAATGTTAGTCATGTCTGGATGTCAAGATCAGTTCCTAAGACTTCTTCTAATACAGACTTATGTATGTACACTGGCATGTGTAAAAGGGGAAGATGGTCAGTTAAAAAGTCAGGAGTGGTCAGTGTAATAATGCTGAGTAGCACACCAGCAGTCTCTCTGACAATCAGTGACTGTTCTAAGACAAAGGCATTGTGATGGTCATTGGTTTATCTCATCATCCATTCACTATCCCATTCATCACCCATTCACTATGGATAGTTCACTATCCATTCATTGATTTTTTTAAGGCTCTCAATTTTTACAGGATACTGACCAAAAACATTAAAAAGACACACAAAAATGTAGGCCTGTCACGGTAGTCTTTTTTGTAATCAATATATAGTCCCAGAAATAGTTGATATAAACGATATTACCGTAATTTTAAAACCATTTTATGCAAGTGATAAAATAATGCAATTACACTGCTTTAAAAAGCAATGAAATTTAAACAAAAAAATACTTAGTTACTAATTAAATTAATTACAATATTCAAAGACCAAAGAAAACTAATACAGAAGAGAGCAATAGGCTAAAATACTGGTGATGTTCATTGTTATGTAAACAAACATGCCAGTATTCTCAATGGGCGATATTGAGGTGAGCAAAAATAGTCAAAATAATTTCTATATATTATACAATATGTTGATAATGTATTTATTGTGACAGGCAAATAAAAACGTACATGTTGTATATCCCTTAGATATCTCCTGACACTTATAAGGACCCTAAATGTTCTTGGTCTCTAGCAGCGCCCATATCTGGTTTTATTTGTTTCTTCTATGCTAGATGTTAAGTATTTTATAGTTTTATCCTATTATCAATTTTACCATTTGTTCATTTTAAGTCAGCATGTTATTTCACAGAAGTTATCTTTTGGAGGATATATGGTTCAAATTAATGGTTCAAATTAATGACTTAATAAAGTCATCCACTGAATTTGAGGTTTATCTAGGGCTGGGCAATGAATCGAAAATTAATCAAAATCGATATTCAGAACTTCTAATCGACATATTCTTGTCTATATCGATTATATCAATTATTTTATTCTGATATGTCCCCACTGTGTGCACAAAAAAATGAGAGGGACAAGCTCCTAGCGACATTAGAAAACATATCCCATATTTAATACTGGAGCATATTTACAGTACAAGCCTTGTCACTGAAATATGAGGGTCAAAAATACAAAAATATAATCATCATCCATTTAATCGTAATCGTGTTAATAATCGCAATATCGATTTGCGCTCATATCACCCAGCACTAGGTTTAGCTTTAAATTACTGCTTTGTAGCCTCATGATTTAATTTAACATGCTCTCATTGGCTTGCATTGTTTTATATATTGGCTTCAATTGTTAAACATTACTGTCAGTCTATATGGGACTTTGTGTTTAATATTGCAAATACAATTATACACATTATTGGTTGTTTTGATTTGAGGTTTAAAATATAATATTTATATAAATTTCCCAATAATATTTTTTTCCATCAGCCAAGACACAAGGACACCTTTTGTAGCACAAAAATTACACAGTGTTAGCTGGTTAGTCATAGTGCCCATGGTAAACCTTGTTCATTTTTTTAAGTTGCCATGTGACTTTTTTCCTCTTCATGAAGATGGTATCTTCCCTGTTCTCCCTGTTAAGCATCGTCTTTCAGATTCAGATTTGGGATGATACAGAACAGTTAAACAAGAAAAGTATAATTCTGATACATTAGCCCTTTGTATGTGTTTGTGGGAAATTTTCTAAAAGTACAAAATAACTGTTAGTTGTAATACAGTGTTTATCCAGAAATAATATTCCTGTTTGTATTATCATGTTTTTTTGTAGGTATAATAACAGTAGCCATAATGAAGATAATAATGTGTCTGGGATGATTTGTGTTGTCAGAATAAGGAGAAGGAGCGGATGAGGGAGAGAGAGAGGGAAGCAAGGGAGAGAGAGGCGCGCTACAGCAATGGCCATCTCTTCACCTCCCTCACGGTCAGCAGCACCACACTCTGCTCTGCATGCAACAAGAGCATTACAGCCAAGGAGGCCCTCAGCTGCCCTAGTAAGTCTCTCTTTATCTCTTCCTCTTACTCCCACAAACACAAATAGAGATCTATAATAAAAATCGTGAAAAAACTAGACATATCCTGGTGTAATTTATATGAGAAAATAAGGCTCAATCCAATTTCACCCCTTGCCCCTAGTAGTTAGTCCTAGCTCTCCATTTTGCCTAGGGGTGGGGTGTCTAAATTCTGCAACAGGTTTCTGAGCAAAAACGCTGGTGAATTAGTAGCTGCATTCAGTGTCATATTACAGACAAGTTTGGAGGGGGGTTGATAATATGCAATTGTCAATGACTTCTGAAGGCATATGATGCTCTAAGTTTACCTGAAGTCTAGCAGGACTCCTCTAATATCTCTTCAGAGTGGCAGAGCTGCCTATAAAGCACCACTAGTAGGCTGTTAATGAAGCATGGTTCTTTTTTATTTGTGTTCGTTTTTTTTTCAGTATATGGTAAAAATAAGAATTGGGATTGGACCTAAACTAAGTTGTAACACCTTAGTGTAGGGCAGTGTTCATAATCCTAACTCATCATAACAAAATACATTAATATGTGTCAGCTTTTTAAAGTATTTCATTCAAATCTGTCTTACAGCAAAATGATACCTAGTATATCGTTGGTGTGCGACGAAAAACATGTATCTTCATTTTTGTTGATTTTCAGTGTACTACATCATTTGAACACAGCAGCTGTCAAACAGTCATACACGTTGATGAGAGAAAATATGATTTCAAAATTGTATGACTATCATTGTTATAGAGTAGTATGTAATTAAAACTATTACATTCATGATTTAAAAAAAAAACACTTTTTAAAAAATTAAGTTTTCCCACTATTTGCTGCTCTCTAAATTTAGGAGAGTGATAACTGCATGGCATTTTACACAGATCAAAAGTGCCACAAAACTAAACAACTCAGATTCAGTGGTAATTCAAACAGTAAACAAAAACTTACAGACAATTTAAACTTCAGCCACTCACTGTTCCGCCTTAAAAGATGCAGAGCTTCTGAACACAGACATACTATATAACTTCAAATTAATTGCAAGTCGGATTTTACTGTGTTGTGTGTACCAGCCCAAGACTAATAAACTCCTATACACTTTTGCACATAGGCCTACTATCTTGGACCATTTTTATCTGGCAGGGAGAGATACAGAGTTAATTTGCCCAGTACTCCCACGCACATCTATATTCATATCCCGTACATGGACATACACACAAACCCATGATAGTTCAGTACCAATTTTAGTGCAGACTCTTCCTACATGCATTTAGTGATGTAGGCATTGAATATTTGCATCTGCAAGATTTAAACCAATGGCTTGATGGAGTTATTACTTGCAAGTATTAGAATTTCACAACTCACAGGTACATATAGTATAAGCTAAATAGATAAATGATTTAAGAAATGTCTCTGGTAAGAAGAAAATTGTATATAAATAATTTCTGGTCTAACTATAGCTTTAACACAACACAACCACCAACATACCAGAAGTGTGATTCAGTGTAGGAGCCATTTGGACACTGTAACGCAAACTGCACTTTGTCGTTAGTGTTACATACAGATGCACAGACACACCTTTCCTGTTTTGATGTCATGCCATTCACCCCTCCACTGTTCTAGGTTTCACTATTGTTCTCAGCTTCTTCATTTTATCACTATTTATTGCAGCATCCAGACTGAGTGATCCTGTCATCGATGAGACCTGTGCATTAACTCTATGCTCTGTTATTCTGGTCTGTTCTCCTGTACTGACTACCCTGTATATTTGTGTATGTGTTGGAATATGTAGCTCAATGTTTTATACCCAACAACCAAGAGAGCAAAATACTCCTAAATCTCTGCAGAGTGAGAAGGCTGTTTCACTTATCCCTTTAATTCTAATAGAAACAAGCAGCTATCTCTGGAAAAAACATGGTCTAACCACAAAGACATTTTTATTCTTAATAGTATAGTTCAGGTTTTAGTCATCTTTAATTTTACTTTACATGAAATAAATCTGTGGTAAGAACTTAATATTTTATATTTGTTTAATGTACATACAAATTGTTTTTTAACAGTGACAGGCAGAAATTATTTATAGGCTATGTACGTTCTGAGAAGCCAGCTCCAACTGTCATTTTTCCATGCATTGTCTTACAAAGCATCACAAACAAACATATGAAAAGATAGTCATGAAAATGTAAGGAGGAAGAATCATGCTTCACCTCAAAACATTTCTCTCAGTGTAATACAATACCTTTGTTGATCAGAATTCTCTTCTGTTTGCCCAACAGTGGGTATTATATATGTTTATAAATACACTGTAATACACAGAAAGCTCTTGTTTCACATGGTTATAAAATTTGCCCTGTCGAAAATCATCATGTACATCTGAAATACTCTGAAACTTTAAAATGGTGTCCTTGGCTGTTATATAGGTGAGCAGAGAAAGAAGTATGTGTTTACAAAGTGTTTAGGGGGGGGGGAATTAGAGTATTAGGGAAACCCCACCGGGGCCCCAAGTCTCTTTCCTGCCCGATCAGCCTGAAAACAGGAAGTAAAACTGCTCTCACACAATGGGCTCTACAGACACCCTGCACTGGAGAGGCCATTATGAGTAAAAGAGTTCAGAAAGGAGTTACATAGTGAAAAGACGGTCTAGAATACAGGTTTCAGCCATGGATACTGGCCAAGAGAAAGAGAGGCGAAAGACTGGTAGTGTATATTTATTATTTATATTGAACATTTATTGAACATGTTTTTGTGACTAACTAAATTAGAAAAATTAAAACATATTTTTCTGAAAAACTATTGAAGGGTTTGATGCTATGAGCAGGCAATCTTCTGTGTTGGCCGTTTAACATTTTCATTCAGACCGTGAGAAAGTTCCACTTTGACAGTCTGAATTAGTGGTTTATGGACACTGAATGAGCGGTTTCTCTCTGTAACAGTGAAAAAGAAAGATGAAGTAATGCTTCCTTTCTTGTATATTTTCTCTAGCGTGTAATGTCACCATCCACAACCGTTGCAGAGACGCCCTGCCCAACTGCGTCAAAATGAAACAGCGGGTAAGAGAAGTGCTTCTAACATGATTTTCACATGACACCAGGCGTGTCTAATATAGAATCACATCACAGAAATGGTGTTAGCTTTTTCATGCCAGTATGTTGATCTCTGATAATCTCAGGTGAATAACTAAGAGGCAATAAAAGCAAACAATTAAAACATTTTTTGGTATTATTAACAAATATATAATTAATTGGAAATATAATTGAAAATACTAACATGACTAGATAAAAAATTTTCACCAGACAAAATTTTCAGTTACATTTGGACATAGCCTGCATGTCAATTTTATTTATGTATTATTTGTTTCAAACCAAAAAAAAAATTCTAATCATTAAGTTTAAGCTGCCTTCTAACATAGATGTAAATATACTATGTTGTAGCAACAGAAGTTGGCACTTATGCGGAACAGTTCGACCTATGGTGGGACGGTGACACTACGGAATAAACGTGAGTGTCCATTCAGGCTGTCGGTTCTTCTGTATTTCCAGCATTTCTCCTAGTCATCGAACAAATCCTCTTCAATAATTATGGCCTCCTGTGATTTTATTTTGCCCAGTATTTCTCCCCAGTTTAGTTATTGCCACTTCCACTCATTAGCTAGGTAAGACAGCCCCATATCATACCATGCATCCAAGCTGGGCGAGACAAGCACACGCTTCCTCCAAGACACATGAAGCCAGCCACGGTTTATTTTCAGTCTACTGCAAATACAACCCCACTGAACAGCTGTACACCCATATAGAGGGCACTACCTAGCATGATGATGCATAGGAGGTGGGGTCCTGCCGTGGAATCTCTGCCTTGAATGAGGTATTACCAATGATCAAGTATGCAATCTGCATATAATACATAAACTTCCCTCTCAACCTTGACAGAGTTTTTTTTTTAGTAATGCACAAAGATGTACGATTATACTGAAATCTGAATATTTTTTAAAATCAATTTGGTTATGTATTTATTGAACACAGAATAAGCACAATGTTGAAGAGATTTGGGGTGTCTCTGCTGAAATACATTTTATTTGTTGGATTTATAACTATCTAAAATAAAAACCTAAACACTGACTGGACCTGCTTAAATCCATAACTGTAAATTGAACCTGATATTTGTTTGGCTCTAAAGCACATATGAAGGAACGGCCCAGTTCAGCCATCTATCCATCAGATAGCCTCCGTCAATCGCTGCTCGGCTCTCGCCGTGGACGCTCCTCGCTCTTACTTTCCAAGAGCGTATCCACCAATAACATCGCAGGGTGAGTACTGCCCTCACTGTAATACTGATTAGTGTGTTTATGTTTAGTTTTGTGCATATTTTTGGAATTAGCTGGATGTGGACATTGTTAAATGTTTTTCATTTTCGAATGAGAAATGGATCCCACTATGAGTTTCTGTTCGTGACATATTCATTATAGATTTGTTTATATTGTGTACATTTTGTAGTGTGTTTGTTCAGTGTTTTATAAATTATTTTTGATTTGTACGCTTCATATATCACTATTATTTTGCAACTCATTTAAGGTTTTTTTTTGTTGTTGTTTTGTATTTGGGTGCATGCCTATGTGGGGGTGCATGGGTGTGCAATTATGTGTGTGTGCATGCACGTGGTGTGTGTGTGTATGTGTGTGTGTGTGTGTGTGTGTGTGTAGGGCTCTCAGTGATGACTCTACCTTGGGGCTGCGCAGGATCTTGTCTCAATCCACAGACTCTTTAAACTTCAAGAGCAGAACCATGTCTATGGAGTCACTGAACGATGATGGTAGGACACAGACACATTTTCCAAAATTATGTAATATTTTAGAAAAAATAAAAAAGATATAATATATGTAACCAAATAGAATATTTTCACAATCTGCTTGACTCTTTCGCTGTTAGCTCCACTCAACTCACCACAGGCCTTCATAAGGCATTACGAGTTTGGCATATCCCAAATTTTCATGTGGTGGACATGTGCATATTTTCTTTACTCATTACATCCTCTATTGAAGACTGACCTCTTTAACATCATAGCTGACTTGTGATATTATTCCTAAGGGTTTCTTGCATAGAATTTAATTAATCTTTAACTTGATAAAAACACCTTTACACGGGTAGAACCAACTCTCCCTTTCACTATATAGGAGAGCTGTACTACACTTCCATGCTGGAAGGGTTCGAGACTGAGTGTCGGGACTTTGAAGCAGATTCCTGGAGCATGGCAGTTGACTCCTCATACCTACAGACCCACCGCAAAGATGTCATCAAGAGACAAGATGTCATCTATGGTGAGTATGTGAGAGACAGATGTTTGGAAGAAAAAAATCTATAGCATAGTTCCAAATGTCATCAAAAACAAAGCTTTAAAGGTCTGATCAATGTTTATGCTCCAAAAAGGAACAGTAACATTACAGGACAGGCCCATGATGATAATGATGATCATGACGACTATACTGTGAATGAGGCAGATGTACATATAATGCAGGTGAAGCAGAATATGTGCTTTGATGCAAGTGTAATATTTTACTGATATGTGAGGGGACCACAAACTGCACACAAATATGTCCAGCCAATTGTTCGCTTGAAAGATTGAAGTGACATAAAAGAGCCATAAACAAGCTTTAGACAAAAAAGACAGTTCAGTAATGAGAATAATACTGTATATCCAAAATCTTTTAAAAGGCATTAAAGTCTCCTCAAAGACTCCTATGAGTTATTTCAAGAATGCTTTGATATTTGTTGCTACTTTTATTTCAGAATTGCTTTTACTGTGCTCTTACCCGTACAAAATACTGTAGTCTCTTGTCTCTGGCCAGTAGCTCTTTGCAGAGTTTAACAGCTTTCAAATAGCGACTGCAGAATTCAGCATAGACCTTCCTCATCTCATCAGCACACTGACCTGACAACTGAAGTACACAGACATTTAGACAAGTATGAGGGAGCAGAAATAGGCAGCAGTTTACATATGGGATAGAAAATTGTGTTTTATTCAATTTACCACAAAAAAAAAAAATATATATATATATATATATATATATATATATATATAATCCAAAAAGGCCACAAAAATGATCAGTTACAGAAAAAATGAGTATATGAGCTTGAGTTTTACAACCCAGAACTATCACTAAGAATCTAATTTTCTTAGAATTTTCCTCTCTGTACTGCAATGATTGACTTTGCTCCTCCTCTGAAAGGAATAATTCTGTGCAGATTTGAATGTATTCCATCTTAGGAGCAATAGTGATGTGGCTTTTGATTTTGGAAGATAAATTCTGTATGCTATCTCAGAGGTATATAACGTTCTCCATCTTGACTTTGAGCATGCTGTGCTTAGGTTCATATTGACATATATAGGCGTGTTTTGGATTGTACCATCCTATATCAGTGTTTTCTATAGAGATAATGCCGGTTGCTTGTGTGTGCAGCTGATCATGGGTCAGCAGTGTCTACACTTTTGGACATGTAATATAGCACAGTGAATGACTGAAGGTCTGTGGCACCAGACCATTGCAATAAGGGTCCATGGCTTATGTTAAAGTGTCATCTCACATAAGTGTATCTATTTCTGTAAATTTTAATTTAATTTTAGTGTTGTTCTTATGGTAAATATTCTTTAAGCACACGTTCAAGGCTCACGCCTCTTTCTAACTTCCATGTCTGCCTTTGCTCTTAGAGTTGATTCAGACGGAGCTTCACCACGTACGGACACTCCGGATTATGGATGTTGTGTTTCGGCGTGGGATGCTGGAGGAGGTGCAGTTGGAGCCAGGTGTGGTGCATGCGCTTTTCCCTTGTCTGGAGCGGCTATTGGCCCTGCACATTCGCTTCCTCAACCAGCTGCTCGAACGTCGCAGACAATGCCTGCAACCGTCGAGCTCTCACAACTTCACCATCAGTCACATCAGTGACCTCCTCCTGCAGCAGGTAGCCACATCGATGTGACTGTGCCATTGTATGAATATCAGCAGGATACTTTGAATGAGTGTCTGTATATCACTCATCAAAGAAAATTAGGTTTATTAATTGTTTTATTAATTTATAAATTCCTATCCTGTATGTAAACTGCTGCCCATTTCTGCTCCCTTGTACCTGTCTAAATGTCTGTGTACTTCAGTTCTCAGGTCAGTGTGCTGATGAGATGAGGAAGGTCTATGCTGAATTCTGCAGTCGCCATTTGAAAGCTGTTAAACTGTACAAAGAGCTACTAGCCAGAGACAAGAGATTACAGTACTTTGTACGGGTAAGAGCACAGTAAAAGCAATTCATTCTTGAAATAATTTAAAGGAGTCTATCCTTTAAAGCTAAGGAAAAAAAGGTTGAATGCAGAGGATATTTCTGCCTGTTATGTAGATTATCAAATATTTAAATTCTGATTAAATATTCTTTTGTGTCCTGTTCTATTAAATATTCAGATTATCTGTAAGAAAAAGAAAACCAATAACGTTCTTCTTGTTCTTATTATTATAATTATTTGCACTGGATTTTATATTGGCTGTTGTCTTCTAAATAAATGTTTGTTCTCTTTAGAAACTCTTACTGTGTTTTCAGCTGTAAACACAGTACCTTGCTTATTCAATATACAGTGGTACATGATGGAAGATTTTATTATTACTACTGTAGGCATACATATGGGCCTTCGGTTCTAGTGGCAGATTTTAATGAGTTATACTGAACAAAACTGAGGTCTCTCCAGGTATTTCCGTGACATGTTGAGGTAGGCAGGGTTAAAATCTTAAGAATGCGCTCTAGAAGGTCACTTAGCCATTGTTATTTTTCCTTGCAAGAGGAAAAGTGTGAGAAAATAAAAACTAGGTATAAAATTGGTCACAGAGGCATTTATTACATCAGTCTTGTTGTAGCACATGCCATAGAATATTTTCACCAGCACTCTCAGTCAATGGAGCTCATCTTGGGAATGGGATTAAGGAGTGAGACAGGTCGTCAGGGAGTGCGTTATAAGAGATAAATTGGGTGCTTGTGTTTATATAACCCTCGGTACTGGTCAAACGAGAGATAGAGAGATCTGATGTTTGTGTGTGTAACTGCAGTGGGAGGACAGTGATGTACAGCTGGATGAAGGTGGGTGTTGTGTGCACTAATAGCCTTGCTGCATGAATGTTGTCATAGTTGTATGAATCATCAGCTTTCCAGGTATTTTTGTCTAATTCAACTTTCTGTCGTGAGCAACTACCAATTTTTTAAGCACATGATAAAGATACAGACTTCTCATAAACACACGGAAATTTGTATGTTTACCATACAAGGGACCATTAAACTGGACCATGAAAATATTTTAGGAAATTATAGCCGAAGCTTCTTATTGCTGAGACAAAATGAAATCTATTTCTGGGTTTTAATCTACCTTCTTTCATAAAATGAACTGATTTCTGAGTCCTGCCATTTGTATAATTCTTAAAACAAATTCAGCAAACATATAAATAGGAATATATTTCTGTTTCCATGGTTTTGCTCATGTTTGCTTGTTTGCACATTTACATTCAAATACTAGCTCAGTTCGTCCAAGTACAATGACAGAATTGCACTGCTTTTTTACAGTGAAAGTCGCAATTATACAAAATGGCCTGTTCACAGTTATTTGAGCTGATATTCACAGTCAATGGGTGCATTGTCTTCAGCGAGGTAGAGGTGCATGTGAATAAATGAAAATTGTACGTCTTGACAAACATGGTTCTAACTTTGGACTGGTGCGGTAACATTTAGAGAGCACAATCAGCAACGTGTGTTTATTTGGGCTTGAGCTATTCCTTTCAGGGAGCTGCTAAGTTTCTAAAGCAAGGAAGAAATTAGGCTATTTTAGAATTATATTTTACCTTCTGCATACAATGAAATTAAAATCCCTATAAATGGTTACTCTCAATGACTGGTGTCAGTCATCAGCTAAAATTCTGCACATAGACAGCTACAGACCCACATGCTGATATAATTTTTTGTTAGCACTGCTAAAATGCATGATCTGCAGCTATTCTGGAGGCAGGTTGTATTAAACAGCAAGTGTTTGTGTGGGTCAGTGACATTAGGCTGGACAAATAATTGAGTATACTATATATATAAATATTTTTGGACACTCTTTCGAATGAGTTATTTCTACTACTTGAAGGTGCATCCATTAGTGACACAGGAGTTTAACTTTGCACACACATATATTCATTAAAATGTTTTTTAATTTTTTTAAAAAAGCATATTAAAAACCATCTGGTGCAGCTGCACGGGTGTCTAAAGTCACCATACCCAGTACTATACATGGGCTAGAGGGATATAAAGCCATAAAACATGATTACACAGTATAAAAGTCCTCAAAGCATTTAATATAAAGCCTTTCCAGAAGAGTAGTGCATATTAATTCTGCAATCAATAAACCTACAAGTAATACCCTCGACTTTTAGTTTTACAGTGTACGTACACACATGCATTCTGCAAAGCACAGACTAAATTCCAGTATTTTTTAAGCTTTTCTCTCTCTGATCTCTCTCTCTCTCTCTTTCTCTCTCTCTCTCTCTCTCTCTCTCTCTCTCTCTCTCTCTCTCTCTCTCTCTCTCAGAGGGTGAGTAGAGGACCTCTGTTGCGTCGTCATGGTTTCCAAGAGTGCATTTTGCTGGTTACTCAGCGCATCACTAAGTATCCTGTCCTGGTGCAGCGCATCTTCGATAACACAAAGGGTAAACCGTCACCATGGTAACAGCTGAAACTAGGCATCTCTTGTTGGAAGCCTGGTATCAAAGGAAAGCCTTTGTATTCTGTATGCATTACATGTTTATTACAGTTATCATTCTATTGAAACTAGCAGATTTATATTTTATTTCTTACTTAATGTGTAAATATTCCCAGTCAGTACTGAACTTTACAGACAAGTCACATAACAACTATATAAACACAAACACCCCTAAAGTCACTATTTTGTGCACTTTTTTTCTGCTGGCTTAGATCATTTTTTTTTTATTAGTTCTGATAGACCCAACTGCTGTCACTTTGTCAGTGCCATCTGGGTTCAGAATAATCTCTGAAATAATGTTTATTTCTGTTGAAATAAATGGCGCACGTCTGCCTGGATCAGTACATGTCAGGTTAATTATCATCTCACCCTTTATGTATAGTATGTCCAAAAGTGTCCTACACACACTCTGCTTATGCCATCTCCACAGTAGAACATTGTTAATAGAACGATGGAGCAGCCTCATAAATGCATAAGATCAATATTCCCAAAGATAAGCATCTCTAGAGAGGTATGCGTTTCTTCAGTATTGGGCTGTGATGGACTTTGTGATTAATAATTAATCATCCAGTATTCATTATTTATCACTCTTAATTCATTAAAACATGTAAACCAAATGCACATTCTAAACTTTAAATCAGTAGTTTTATTAACTATAAATGCTGTTTCTATTTAAAGAGTTTTGAATATTCAGGTTATATGTAGTGCACACATTCTTTGCTTTAAAGTATCCAATCTTAAAATCCAATCCAATCTTTTTTTTTTTAAACAAATGTAGTTACCAAAACAAGCACGAAAAAGGTGTAGAATGAAACATGATGAGACTTTCAGACAAGCAGAGAACATGTCAGAGCTACATTCACTATCAAAATTAAAGTGTGAGGTCAAATCCGGAGTGAGGAGGAAAAAGGTTTATTTCCACAATGCTTCCAGAACAAGAAGCAGTAGAGAAATGAAATAAAGAAAAAAATGGATTTGGATTTGTTTCTGTCCATCCATCCAGTGGGAGAAGATTCTCACCACTACAGGTGTGAAAAGATGTATAACTGTCAGTAAGTGACAGAAAAAGGAAATAGAAAGAAAGAAATTTGCAATTAAAAAAAGGAGATGTTTTTGTTCTCAAAATAATGGTTGATGTGCCCTTGATTTCAGGCCTGAGTAACACTGAATGTGTTTAGAATTCCTGGGAGGGTGAGAAGCAGACAATGCTAACAATGTCTAATACAAAAATGTACGATATCCTGAAAACTACAGGAAAGGCAATAGATGGGCACGGTGCATATGGACAGGTTTGATATTTTGCTTAGTTCAGGCTTTTGTGTCATGTTCTGTTAAATTTTAGTTTCTTGACATGATGAATGTCATTTTTCTAAATAACCAATGTAGGTAGAAATGAAACAGTCTTATCTGTGATTTTTGTACAGTACTGTGTCTCTATCGCTCTCTCTTTGTCTGCATTGTTTTTTTGCATGTGTACATTGCATGGACATGACTCTGGTTGTGTATGGCCTCACACAGACTGTGCGGAGGAGGCTGCAGGTCTGGCGCAAGCTCTTGTCCTGATACGGGAACTGCTGAGCAGCGTGGATCAGCAGGTGCTGGAACTGGAGCGCACACAGAGGCTGCAGGAGATTCGCTCCAGGCTCGATTCACGCTCTGAGGCTAAGCTCCGCTCAGGAGTGCTCTTCAGACCCGCAGAGCTGCTCCGCAGGCAGCTCATCCATGAGGGCACGCTGCTCTGGAAAAGTCCGAGCTCCAGACTGAAAGGTATAAACTAGAGTAGTGGCAGGGGGTGCAGCAAGGCAAATGAGCTACACTCATTTGAGCACTGCTAGCAGAAGATGGACAAGTTTGTGAGAGCTAAACATGCAGCAGATGTTGAGTTTTCTCAAGCCACAACTTCCAAAGGGAAACAAGAAAATATGATGAGGCATATCTCAAAGCGAGCCCATACCAGTCACTGAAGAGATGAGGGGATTAAATGTGACCTTTATGCAGAGAAAATATGCAGGGTTTAGGCGTTTTCTCTCAGGAAGCCGTTTTATTATTTATTTTTTATGCAGGGAAGCAATTAGAAACAGATATGTTTAACAATGACTGTTGAGTACAGTCACTTTATTTTTGTTTTTTTCTAAACGTAGTTGCAGTTTTGTATGAATGTACAAATAAATGGAGCTTGGAAGTAGGAGATGTAGAAGTAGAAGTAGAAAGTGGGGTGGGGTGCGCGGTTAAATGGCGGGCACGAAAATATTCTCATCTACAAAAGCGGGGCACGGCAGAAAGCGTTTGGGAACCACTGGACTAGAGGTCGTTGTAGCACATAATCATTTCTTATTAATTGTTAACCCTCTCAGATTAGAAATATGTGCCTTCCGAAACCTATTTACGTTGATTTGGTCCCCTGTAATTCCCCACTCAGTCCATCCCTAAAACACAACCATCAGCGTATTCCAGATACTTTACATTCCATGTGCACTTGTTGGATCACTCCACTCATTGTGTTCCTTTACCTAATGATTTACAAATTAAGCCCTACATATAATTAATAAATAATGTATTTACAAATTATTTAAACCAAAATAAACAGATGATACTGTTTGTATTTAAAGTATGTTTGTAAATCCAAGTTGCACTTGCGACACACTCTGCTGCCATATTGAGAATGTGACAATTATGCTCAAGATTATAAAATATTTGAATACATTTTAATGTGTATTTTTGGTTGCTTTTGCCCTGTAGATGTTCAGGTTCTACTGATGACTGACATACTAGTATTCCTGCAAGAGAAAGATCAGCGATACGTCTTTGCAAGTTGGGTGAGTCATCAGACATTCTGTACATTGAATCACTCAAGGACTCACAAACACATGCACACACACACAAGTGACCTCACTTATGTTCATATTATGTATTTCACTTCATGTATTTCCACAAAGGTGTCTGACCCCATCACTTTAAATTTAGTTGGCCTTTTTTGTCTAAATTTAAATTTCATCTTTTTATGCAGTTTAATCCACTCAGCTCAGCTCATCAATATAGTATTTATTTATTTTTCATTCTTCTGATTCTCCATGAACACCTTCTGTAGGATAAGTCGGCAGTAGTCTCATTGCAGCATCTTTTGGTGAGAGACATAGCCAATCAGGAGCGTGGCTTGTTTCTCATCAGCAGTGAGTTCAGTCCACCTGAAATGTACGAGCTCCATGCAGCTTCCAAAGACGACAGAAACACCTGGATACGACACATCCAGCAAACTGCCAGCAGGTATATACACATACTCACACACAGTAAAATCAGCAGTTTGTCCTTTTGCTTTCTGTAGAATTAAGTACACTGATATGGAGCTGAATTCATTTCATTTAACTCTGTAACGGCACTATTAACAAGATACAAATTAGTCTATGTGCATAATCACTTCAACTAGATAGTTCAGTGTTTCCATTCACAACCCCAATTCCAATGAAGTTTGTAAGTTGTGTAAAACAAATAAAAACAGAATACGATGATTTGCAACTCTCTTTCAATCTATATTCAATTGAATACACTACAAAGACAAGATATTTAATGTTAAAATGGATAAACTTCAGTTGCTCAACAGTCCAGGTTCTTCATCGTCATATTTTGCGCTTCGTAATGCATCACACATGTTCTAGTACCCCCACTCTTTCACTATGAAGCCACGCTGTTGTAACACTAGAAGAATGTGGCTTGGTATTGTCTTGCTGAAATGCTGAGTGATCGAAGATCACAGGCATTCAATGTTGATTTTCGGCCTTGCTGCTTACTTGAAGAGATTTCTCCAGATTCTCTGAATCTTTTGATGATATTATGGACTGTAGATGATGAAATCCCTAAATTCTTTGCAGTTGTACATTGAGAAACGTTGTTCTTAAACTGTTGGACGATTTGCTCACGCAGTTGTTCACCAAGTGGTGAACCACACCCCATCCTTGCTTGTGAATGACTGAGCCCTTCAGGGATGCTCCCTTTATACCCAATCATGACACTCACCTGTTTCCAATTAACCTGTTCACCTGTGGAATGTCACCTTGACCCTGAACTAGATAAGCGTTTACAGATAATGAATGAATGAATGAATTAACCTGTGGAATGTTCCAAATAGCTGTTTTTTGAACATTGCTCAACTTTCCCAGTCTTTTGTTGCCTTTCTTTTGGAACATGTTACAGGCCTCAAATTCAAAATGAGTGAATACTTGCAAAAAAACAATAAAGTTTATCTGTTTGAAAATTGTGTTGGTAGTGTATTCAATTGAATATAGATTGAAGAGGATTTGCAAATAATCGTATTCTGTTTTTATTTATGTTTTACACAACGTCCCAACTTAATTGGATTTGGGGTTGTACATGTATCAAAAATATATATATATATATATATATATATATAATGAAGGCTGAGCTAAATGTAAGAAAATCTGTTTGATTTTAAGTCAACATGAGGAAGCCTAAAAATTATTCTGGACCAACCATATACACATCACAGTGATTATAGACTAAATCCACATTCCCAACAAAAAATTAATGTCATTCATTTTCACTGCAGTTGTCCCTCAAGAGATGACTTTCCTCTCATTGAAACAGAGGACAAGGCCCTGCTGCGGAGGCTTAAAGGTCTACATTATATCTTTTAACACACTGCCCCAGTTTATTATGAAATGTCAGTTTCTTCAGTAGGTTTTATAACTGAAGCCTCACACAATTTCTTCACCTCTTTCCACAGCTGACATTCAGCAGAAAGACAGAGAGGTGTTGGAGCTGCTGCAGGAGCGAGTGACTCTGTTCTCAGATCTGGCAGAAGTTATGGGAGGTCATGAGGTTATGCTGCAGCTCAACTCCAGAAACTTGTTCAGAGCTGACACCCCTCAAGCACCTCGAGGGGAACAATTACTCACTCAGGCTATTACAGAGGGTGAGGGTGAAATGCTAACTTTCACAAAACCCTACTGGTCTTGTATCATGTACAAACACACATTGTTCAATTTCTGATTTTCCCTGCTTGTTTTCTATATGTATTATTTATGTGAGTGTTATATTTACCAAAATAATGAACATGAATTTATTCAGGATCTCTCATCCTTTCTCAACAGTGGACAGACTGACTGAACTGTTACTGGGCTCTGGTTTAGAGGTCTCTCTGGCATGCAGTTCCAATGGCCACCACAATCACACAGGGGCGCTAGTGATCAGTAAGTGTTTATAAAAAAAAAAAGAGACAGGAAAAGTATAGAAGAATGTCATTTCACAATGACCTCAGTCAAAAATTTTCTTTTATCATGCTTTGCACTGTCACAATGTGAGACAATTTGTAAATATCAAAAGAAATTTTTATTAAATATTTATTTTGCACACTTAATTTAGCCAATTTTGATTAATTAAAGATATCACAAATATTAGTATGATGTAACTGAATAAAGTATAAATTGTTAGTATATATATAATAAATGCATCTATCAAAGAATATACAGTTGAGGAATAAAAGCTGTTTTCCTGTTTTGAATGAAAGGAGCAGTAACAATAAAACTGGAGTAAATCTAGAATATGTGTCTAGTTCATGTGTATGTACTTGGATAGAAGACAAGCTCTCTAGGCTTAAATTCTAAAATGTCATACTGCTTCCACCTTGTAGCATGATTACAAAGTCCAGATTCATGGCACTATATGGTATTTTTTCATTAAAAATATTATTTTATCCTACTGACCAGTGTTAATTCCTTATCTTGTGTTCCTTCTCAATGGACAGATGGACAGGAGCTGATAGTGAATGGCTCAGAGGAGACTCAGGTAAGAGATGTTGAAAATGGAATAGTTTTTATGATGAGTTTCAGAAGTGGCCAAACAATCACTATAAATATTTCTAACACACATATCTACTGACAATGTTACTTTAAAGAAATTGACCAAACTGAGCTCAGATGGAGAGGATGTGTCACATTATTGCTGAGTTTTATGCAGTCCTGTAAAAAGGATAATTACTCATTATTCAAGACCTTCTGAAACTCACAAGTTTCCATGGCAACCTGAATCCAGTAAAAACCTATCACGATTCTGAAGCAGCACTATTATTGCTGCAAAACTTTGCTTCAAAAATCAATTACCAAACACTTGTTTTATATAGCATACATCAAACTGATGTCCTTTACCTCTTCAAAAAAGCAAGCTTTATAATGGGCTAGTAATGTATGAATCATATATGTTTGATTTATTAGAACTGGTTTTTTTATTTTTATTTTACAGGATGGCAATGGGAATCAGATGGAGGATAGGACACCGATTGAGGTAGAGCTTCCACTAAATATTTTAACTTAGCATGGACTTAGATCGGATAATGACATGGAAAACAACTGTGCCTTTAATGAGGGAATGTATGCTCCAGGATATTTTAAAGATATAAAAAGAGACTATATGTTTATCTTTATGAAAACTCAACTATCAAATATATTTTATTTGCATGAAAAAAACAGTATACTTTTGATTAATCCAGTGCACAAACACCACTAAGAAACAGACTGTTCTTAATGTACATAGGGAGGATATGGACTTTTCACATTGCTTATTTCTTTGAGGTAATCCTGCCAAGTGGTGTTATACTTGAGCCTGGCTAGCTCACACTGTGGGGTGTTCAAATGATTCAAAATTTTGATATGATAGAGTACAGTATATGTGTACAGTATATTTTAAAATTGATAATGCACAATAACTCTGGCAGCTGTAAAGATTTTACAACTCCACCTGCCTGAAACAGTGAGAGTTTAGCTCAGTAGTTTTAGTTTGTGCTTATATGCAGATTTTCTCATCCCCCAGTCAGTTAAGTCAAGGTAATGCAGAGTTGTTATTAAAAATGAAAGAAGCAGAAGCAATTATTGTTTTAACAGCTACATAAATGTCAAAATTAACAACAATCACTTTGCCAAATACAGAGTTTTCCTCAGTAGATATTCAGAAAAGTTTCTCTACATTCAGACTTGCGCTGTTCATGTCATGAACATTGAAATTATAAGCATGCTGTTCAAATGTCAGATGTTGCCAGCACTCGAGTCACTGTAAGTTGTACGCACCTGTTTATAAATATAAGCATGCTGATAAATCATATCACATTGGTAAAATATGTTATTAATCACTGTACAATTTATCATAAATGCACAAAACACAACATGAGATAAAAAAATCTAATAACATTAATATACCTAGAAACATTAACATTCATGGCATTTAGCAGGCACATAAAAATGCACAGTATCTCAAGAAATTAAATAAAATGTTAGTAAATGATAATTAATATTTAATTAAGTCCTGTGTTTCATGTGTTCACCATCACTAACTCACCTCATATGGGTGTCACAAGAAACAACTCCAAATACCTTTCAAATGCCCAGATTTTGGTGACAGCTTCTCTGAAACTTCACTCACCAAATATAAAAATTAGATTTATAAGTAAGTGCAGTTTACAGAATAGATGCAGACAATTATTTTGTGTGAGAGTGTGGTAGCATTGTTCCTGTGTTGATAAATTGTGTGTATTTCAGGAGGTGTCCCAGAGGCTGGTGAATCTCAGTGCTCAGCTCCATGCTCTGCAGGTCAGATTCTAGCCCACAGCATCTGACTCATATCTGATTCATGCATCTGTTTATACTGAAACTATTGTTCTCTCTATTTATTTCCTAAACAGTACAACAAAGTTTCAAATGAATGGGATAGAACAGCACAGATTTGAAAAAAAAAAAACTAAAACACACACACAAAAAAATCACTTTTTTTACTTTACAAAGGCATCTGTGTCTCTTGCAGTGAAAGTGTCTGCACATTTAAACTTCTGTCTGCAGTTGTATTTATTATTTGCTGCTAAATGATTTATTCATTGTTTTGTCATGTCCATTGTCCTTTACAGTTTGCTGAATTATTGCTATTCCCAACAGTAGTGCAGTGATTTGTTTGTAAATGATACATCTAACTCTAAATATTTCTGTGATTAATTCATAGCCTGACAGTAGGCATAAAATAATGTGAATGAGGAAATGGGCATTAGTTTTGCTGCAAAAATATAGTAGGTTCAGAAGATGGTAAATATATTTAGAATGTGATACATTTGACTCAGATCTATGAAGATCAGAGATTTGCTCTTATTTTCAACTGTGCTGTTAAGCTCATAGACAAATCATTAAATTTCATCTATTAATACACCGAATATAACTATACAATCAGGGAAATGTCTTAATTTAATTTTAATTTATTTACATACCCATCAGCATTACATATCAGATGCCATATTTCTACACATAATTACCATATTTAACCTCTATTTCATACGTTTATCACTTTCTCAGAGTGCAGTGATTCGTCAGGACTCAATTTTAGAATTCTGTCTGCGTGAGAGCTCTGTGTCTCCGACTGCAGCTGGAGCCCGTCCGGTGCGCTCTCTGTCACGTGATGGAGGCAGCGACGTGGGCTCAGTGGGTGAGCTGGCCCTGCTCCAGCGGCAGCACAGCCTTCTCCAGGAGGAGCTGGTCCGACTAAGAGGAGCTGAGAGCAAACTGAAGGACAGCGAGAGAGTGAGAGCTCAGCTGGAGAAGCAGTTAAAAGACCTAAAGTCCAACAGTTCTGCGCTGGGAGATAGCACAACAACATCTGCTTCTCAGGTAAAATGTCAGACTGTATTTTCACATTTACAGTTCATTTGTAGAGAATACAGAGAAATCACTATATGCATCGGACAAGGATAAAAACAAACAAACAAACAAACAAAAAAAACTATCAGGTAGTCATGATTTTTGGGCCTTCAGGTTGCACTACATTAAAAACAGATATAACCCCTAGTGCAAATCAATAACACAGACCATTGTTTATGGACATCCTTTTGCCACTAGATTCACAAAAAAACAAGTATAAACTTATGTGTCTGGTTGCATAAAACACCTAAAAACTCCAGGCAGGGTTTTCTCTTATTCAGGGGAATTACTTAAGTGTGTTGCATAAAATCCCTCAGACATTACACTTAACTGAGGGAAAGCTGTAAGGGGTTTACTGCAGTGACTGAGGTTTTGTTGCAGGGTTCTACTGTTTCAACAACAAAAACTAATTAAAAAATTAGTGTATATATATATATATATATATATATATATAAATGAATAATAATAATAATAATAATAAAATAAAATTTGTACTAAACACCACTGTTTGAGAGTTGCTTTAACAGTTTTAAGCTGTGTGGAGTGTCCTAGGATGTGTTCTAGTTATTTCATAAAGTGCAGTCAAATAGGTGCTCTGTTAATAACTTCATCACTTTGAATGTCTGGAGAATAGTACAAATATATAAATATGTATTAAACAATTATGTTGAACATGTAATAATTTTTTATGGTTTAGGAAATAATTTAAAGTCTTGTTTACATAATATAGTATGCACACTTCTCTTTATATTGGTCTTTTCTCCTTTAGTTTTTGTACTGACATAGTATTCTAATTAACAAAAGGAATAAGATTTCAAGGCTGTAGTGAAATTCATGACACTGCCTCTAATTTTGGAATGCCTCTCCTGCAAAACCTAGAAATTTGAGTATCCATTCATATTTTTGTAGTGTGGAATAGTTGCATATGGAGAGATATGTGGATGCTGGTGTGTCAGAGTGTCAGCACATGGCTGTTTGTTGTTACCCTAGTCCCGCCTTTGTTCCGCCTCCTCGTCTGGGTCTCATCTGGTGTGTTCTATTATGTAGGGTTATTCTTTTAAAAAGCAGGATTCTCCAGTTTGCATTTGCAAAAACAGATCAGTTAAATCTGAACAGTAACATTTTCATGTGACTTTAATTACTATTATACAATCATTCATTCATTGTCTGTAACCACGTATAGACTTCAGGGTCGCGATGGGTCCGAATCAAGGTGGGGAACTGTACAATCATGACATTGTCTTCATAGACACACTTATGCAGTGTTTTACTCTATTTTGGAAGTCGTTGCATGCTTAATAGTGTTCAGAGGTCAAATATCTGATCATGTGATTGGATTCAGCCTTCAGGTGTTATATTTGAATTTCCCCAATGTCGGACTAATAAAGTATTGTCTTATTTAATCTCAATTCTTACCTTTTACCAGATATGTCATTATAAAATGTATTGACATTTACCCACACTATCACTCCTACAGGCCCCACGTCAACATAAAGAGAGTGAGACTGACCCAAACACGGACACACCACTGGCCAGCCAGGCCTCTGTGGATCAGTTGGACTGCCTGCAGGACTGCAGTGACGTAGATGTGGATGTGATCTCAGATGATGACGATGATGATGATGATGATGATGAAGATGTAAAGGTGTCTCCACGTTCAGAGAGCCCAAGAGGTCAGTGTTGAAATGATATGGCTGTAACTTTTGGACAAAGTTAAAACCATAAAGCAGCTTTTAAAAATATTAGTTTTAGGAGCTTGACTCGAATTTGCAAGACTTCTGTAAAAGAAACTGCATTCTCTACATGTCTGATTGAAGGACCTTGTAAAGGTAGTGAAGAGTGAGATATTGCAAGCTTGGAGCATTGAGGCTTCAGTGGTGTAAAGTCTATTATAAAAGATTTACATTTCACCTTAATTTCAAAGGTAGTGTAATTTCTTAAACGTGTGAAGGTATAGAACTTAAAATGTGTTCTGACATAAATATAAAATGTAATGTTATTTATCATGGTTATGTAAAATTCTGCTGTGCTGTTACACTCAGTTCCATCCCTTCATCTGTCACAATTGATAGTTCTGTGATGTTTTTGAGTTTTTATTACCATTTATGTAATTTAGCAGTGTAACTTAGAATTAATGAAGTAATGAAAATGTTGGTAGGTGTTGTTGACTCATCCTGGTTGTTCCCAAACTGTGCTTTTCAGAAAATGCATGAGTGTCATAATTAATAGAAAGAACTCTGTGTTGCAGTGGTAAATCTGCATGATGCACATTTTCACAGTACATAGCTCTACTTCTAGAAACATTGTGATTATCTACACTGCCTAAAAACTCCTGACATTCAGAAACAAGCCGGAAAGTTAAATCTCACATTGTCTACTCGAGAATCTCTTCAGACTCTATTGAATCTGTATTGTTGTTATGCTTAGGCCTGAGCTCAGACATTCCTCAACTGAAATGTGTTAAACTTTAGCCTCATGTAATACTAATAGCAGCCCACACACACGCTTATGTAACTGATATTGATTCTGTTAGAATACACTGTACATGGACAAAGTATTTATTACAACACAGAGTCTCATAAATCACTCTCACCTACGCACCTGCTCACATAGACACAGTTCTGCCTGGGGAATCAGAATGAGTTCAGCAGTTACACTGTCATTTTGTATATGTGTGGGTGAATGAAAGTATGATTTTTAATGGAGAGGTCAGTTGAGTTGAAAAATTCAGTGCATGCACTGACAAGTGCATTTGAGTTTAACTAAAAATACTGCAGCGAAGTGGAAGCATTCTAGCTCTGAATCTAGAAAACTAGCCTCAACAAGCAATGCATAGACCATGTGCATCTAAATACACAGAACAAATTCTTAACTTCTCATTCATGTGAGCAAGATCCTGTAATCCTGTCACTTGAATTATTAACACTGGAGCACTGGTGGCCATTATTTTTTGTTGCTTTCTGTGTCATAACCATAAATCAGCAGGATAATTAAAACTCAAAGCAAATTCTTAGAAGAATGGGCATTAAGTGCTTTCGGGGGGGAAAAACCCCTCCTACCTCTCATGGTGTGTTCTAATTTTCAGTGTGTGTGTATACAGGTGCTGGTCATAAAATTAGAATATCATGAAAACTTTGATTTATTTCAGTAATTCCATTCAAAAAGTGTATTATACTCATACATTACACACAGACTGATGTGTTTATTTCTTTTAATTTGATTATTATAACTGACAACTAATGAAAATTTCAGTATCCCCAAATTAGAATATTATAGAACAATACAAAAAAAGGATTTTTGGAAATGTTGGCCAACTGAAAAGCATGAACATGAAAAGTATGACCATGTACAGCACTCAATACTTAATTGGGGCTACTTTGGCCTGAACTACTGCAGCAATGCGGCGTGGCATGGAGTGGATCAGTCTGTGGCACTGCTCAGGTGTTATGAGAGCCCAGGTTGCTCTGATAGTGGCCTTCAGCTCTTCTGCATCATTGGGTCTGGCATACTGCATCTTCCTCTTCACAATACCACATAGATTTTTTTTTATGGGGTTAAGGTCAGGCGAGTTTGCTGGCCATGGTCCTTAAACCAGGTACTGGTAGCTTTGGCAGTGTGTGCAGGTGCCAAGTCCTGTTGGAAAATGAAATCTGCATCTCCATAAAGTTGGTCAGCAGCAGGAAGCATGAATTGTTCTAAAACTTCTTGGTAGACGACTGCATGGACCTTGGACCTCAGAAAACACAGTGGACCAACACCAGCAGATGACATGGCACCACCAAACATCACTGACTGTGGAAACTTTACACTGGACCTCAAGCAACATGGAGTCTGTGCCCCTCCTCTCTTCCTCCAAACTCTGGGACCTTGATTTCCAAAGGAAATGCAAAATTTACTTTCATCCCAGAACATAACTTTGGACCACTCAGCAGTCCAGTCCTTCTTGTCTTTAGCCCAGGCGAGACACTTCTGAAGCTGTCTCTTGTTCAAGAGTGGCTTGACTCAAGGAATGCGACCGCTGAAACCCATATATTGCATACGTCTGTGTCTGGTGGTTCTTGAAGCACTGACTCCAGCTGCCGTCCAGTCTTTGTGAATCTCCCCCACATTTTTGAATTGGTTTTGTTTCACAATCCTCTCCAGGGTGCGGTTATCCCTATTGCTTGGACATTTTTTTTCTCTCACATCTTTTCCTTCCCTTAGCCTCTCTATTATTGTGCTTGGACACAGAGCTCTGTGAACAGCCAGCCTCTTTACAATGACCTTTTGTGACTTGTTCTGCTTGTGTAAGGTGTCAATGGTCGTCTTTTGGAAGTCAGCAGTCTTCCCCATGATTGTGTACCCTACAGAATTAGACTGAGAGACCATTTAAAGGCCTTTGCAGGTGGTTTGAGTTAATTAGCTGATTAGAGTGTGGCACCAGGTGTCTTCAATATTGGAACTTTACACAATATTCTAATTTCTGAGAAACTGAATTTGGGGGTTTCATTAGTTGTCAGTTATAATCATCAAATTAAAAGAAATAAACAATTTAAATATATCAGTCTTTGTGTAATGGATGTGTATAATGTACAAGTTTCACTTTGAATGGAATTACTCAAATAAATCAATTTTTTCATGATATTTTAATTTCATGACCAGCACCTGTGTATGTGTATATATATACACACACACAAGCCTGATTTGGAAAATGTTCAACTGGAATTCAATAACAGTGAAATGATTAAGGTGTGTTCCCGCCTTGCGCCCGGTGGTTCTGGGTGGGCTCCGGACTCACCGTGAACCTGGACTGTGACAGACAATGAATGAATGAATGAATGAATGAATTAAATTATTTCATGGAAAATAGCTTAATTTATTCACAGAACGTTCTTTTGCTTTTTTACATGTAGTTTTTTTTTTGTACTACACCATTTTTATGCAGCCATCATGAAGTTAGAAGATACTGGACAGTGCTGGGCTACAGACTTAGTAAACTGAATTTTTGTTACAGATGCAGTATAAACACTGTTTTGTATTAAAGAGTTAAAGGTGTATTTTTTTGTTCAAATTATTTCCCATACCCAGAAAAGATGCATTATGATGTTATTTTACACTTCTAGTAATTAGTGTATATAGCCCACAGTGCTGTAATTCTTAAAACATGTTTCTTTTGAATAATTATCATTAATATGTTGGAGGCTTCGGTAGTTATCATAAATTATGCAGCTGCCACCTTCCAATAAATCATACAACTCAGAGCCAAATACCTGGACCTGGATTTTAACTTCATACAGTCATGACAGCATTTTCAAACACACTACTATTTGTGGTGAATATGGGTCACTAGGGGGCACTGTAAAGCTGAAAAACTCCATTTATGTAAATAAACATCATACAAATGTAAAAATTTGCACGCAATTGTACAAACAGAATTTTCTAACAGCTTGATATCTTACAAACTCTACTCTAATATCAGTCCATCAGATTTCAGTAGGCCTAGGAAAGGGTTCAAATTTGGAAAAAGGGCATATAACGTGTGACCATGTACATTATGTATGCTAGAGATCATCAAATGTTTTGACTGGGTTAGCTCAACCACTTTGCAGATGTATTTTATAAGAAGAAATGGACCATTTCTTTTCTTTTTTTTCTGCCTATCTCACTTAATTTACAGTCAGAAGGTCATTGCTCTTGTTCATGCTTCCACTCTGCATTTTGTCAATCATGGCTATATTTATTTTTATTTTTGGCTTCATCCAGATCTGCAAGACATTCCGGAGGAGAGCGAGTCAGCTCCAGAGCCACGAGCACGGGAATCACGATGCTAATGCTCGACCGGTGCCTAAAACTTAAAACTTGACTTTAGTCTTAGTTTAATGGAATGGACCTAAATCTACTGAATCACAAGACTGTCTGAAAAGTGTCTTCCTCTGAACTCTAAAGGAAGACTATATAGCTATCAATATTACATTAATCATATACTATTTAATTGTATCTGGTGATTTTTGTTTTGCTTTCTTTGTTGCATATTTTGGAACTGTATTATTTGACATTGTTCTGTTTTATTTTTTGGTTTAAATCCATTCATTTGGGTTTTGACATCAGTGGACCAATAACAATATGCCAAAGCAGCATGACTGATAACAAGCTTGTAAGTAGCGAGCTTATACAAATAACAGGACTCTGCACTCGATGTTGCATGAAGTGTTAATTGTTATTATATGAACACATAAATCAGCTAAACTTGACAGTCGATAAATGAACTACACAAGCCTTCAGGACATATTTCTTTACAGCAATTTGAATGCTGTATTGGATGCTTTGCTTCTTACACTTGTTTAATTCTTCAGTAATAGTGACAGAGTCTTGTGCAAATATTTCATTTTAGGAAATGAAAAAATAGGAAAAGATCTTGTTTTGCTCTTTATTAGTAATTTATTTATTCTTTCACTTTAGTAAAAAGTTGAATGTCTTTCAGGCACATGCTAGCAATTTTTGACAGAAGCCATAATCTGAAACAAAACAAAGACCCTTAAACCAAAATCAATTGCTGTATTTTAAATTAAAGTGAAAACAGCTACTTTTTGCAGATGAGAATGTGAAACCGTATGGATTTTCTTACATTAAATGTGTTAATACAGCTTTATATAAGCATGATGAGTTTAGTATGCTGTAGATATTTTGCTGGTCATTGTAGCTCACAGCAAAAACTCAGTGAATCTAGGTAGATATATTATGATCTTTAGTTGTTTGTTTGTTTTTTTTTGTAAATTGTTTATATGAGATATTTTATTTGCTAAGATGATCTCAGCAATGGACTATGCTAACAGCTTCCAATTATTATTTTTTTTTTTGCTTTTTGGAAACCTTGATCTGACAATGCCATAATTCATTGGCTATGTTTCTCAACATAAAGTATCTTAAACTTTGATTTCAGGAAGCAAAATACAGAGATTATTGTATGTAGAATTCTATTTCTTCCTATTTGGAAAGTTATGTATTATGTTTATTATGCTTATGTTTACTTAACATTGAAAGGATTTGTATGGAAAATGAAATAATATTGATATGTTTACATATTGTTTGAAATACTATTATGACTGAAGAGTATTGTTATGAATTTCAGAATAAAAGTTATTGGCTATGGTTGGAATATGGTGAAGTAAATGCAGCAATAAATAAATGTACACTAAACAATCACTGGATTAGGAACTCCTGCCTTGTATATACACTCACTGTCATTTTATCAGTTCCACTGTCAATACATGAGCACTTTGTCGTTATACAATTACAGACTGTAGTACACCTGTTTCTCTGGATACTTTCTTATTAGGATTTTCCTAATCCATTGATTATTCATTGTATAACAAAACCAAAATCTGCAAATGATAACTTTGTAGGATTATTATCATGATGCTTTTATTGTATGACTTTTTTTTCCAGAAAATCCAAATTGAAGGGCAGCTGGGTTTATGTTGTTCCCAAATGGTGATAAATGGAATTACAAGATTTCAGCATGTCTGTGACGATAACATTTTTGCTAATGCAAAGTTTGTTAGCTATTTTGATAATGAGGCACTCAATCACTAGAACACATGCAGGCTAACAGGAAAACCAAGCGCAGTGTATTTACTTAAGAACTGAATTTTTTGGACAGTTGCTTTGTGCTGCATTTTTGAAAAGCTAGCATTGCTGTTTTAAACTTGAAAATAATGCATATATAAAATTTTTACAATCCCAATTTCCGAATTTCTGTGAAAAATATAAACAAAATGCAACACATCATTTAAACCATATATATATATATATATATATATATGGTTTAAATGATGTGTTGCATTTTTTTTATATATATAAAATATATATATATATATATATATATAATTTTGATGGTAGCAGCATGTTACAAAAGTTGGGACGGGCAAGTTTCATCACCTGTTTTTCAACACTAAGCATTTGGGAAGTGAGGAGACCAGTCACCGTAGTTTTTAAAGTGAAATTTTTTCCCATTTTTGCTTATTATAGGAATTAAGCTGCTCAAAATCTCTGTGTCTTCATTATAGAGTTTTTCGTTTCATAATGCACCAGTTATTTCCAGTGGGTAATGGATCTTCTCTATTTTAGCTTCTGGACTCTTCTACTAAGGAGCAGGTAGTGTCGCAGTCACACAGCTCCAGGGACCTTGAGGTTGTGGGTTCAAGTCTCGCTCTGGGTGAATGTGAGGAGCTTGGTGTGTTCTCCCCGTGTCCGCGTGGGTTTCCTGCCACTGTCCAAAAACCACACATTGGTAGGTGGATTGGCGACTCAAAAGTGTCTGTAGGTGTGAGTGTGTGTGAATGTGTGTTTTGCCCTGTGAAGGACTGGCGCACCCTACCAGGTGTATTCCTGCCTTGGTGGTAGGTTCTGGACCCACCGCAGCCCTGAATTGGATAAGCGCCTACAGGTAATGAATGAATGAATCCCAATGTTTATGGAAAAGGGGTTTGTATTCATTCAATTGTTTTTTTTTAATTAGTTTTCTTTGGTTTTAGTTACAAAATGCCATTGATCGACCAACATGAACAACTGGTTCCCCCTCAGTAATGGCCAACAGGGTGGTTTGTGCTCCATGGCCCAGTGGCTGAGAAACCCTGAATTCATCTTCACTTACTAGCTATCATGAGATCTCTAATTTTGTAAATGTGGTGGCAATCTGTTACATTTTGACAAAATCAAAATAGCACATTTGCTATATGGACTGACAACAGCAGAATGTATGTGATGCCAACAGTAATACTGGACAATCTGAAATCTACAAACCTGAAAAGTTCCAGAAATGTTGGGCATATTGTGTGTGTGTGTAATGCAATAACAACAATAATGTGAATGGTTAATTCCCTTAACTACTTATTAGCAATGACCATATTATAAAGCAGTGAACTTGACTCATGTTCAAAAACAATAAACAATTATGGGGATTTTTAATGTCATTTACTCAAAAACTATACAGTAAAATCATATTTCATAGGAACATAATATGGCAAACACTGAACTGATATATGTTGGTTGTATGGACTACTTATTCAAAATAACCATTTTATAAAGCAGTAAACCAGGAAAATTATGGGGACTTTGAATATCATTTACCCAAAATAATGTTCTTTTATTATGTTTAAGGGCTATTAATGAATCCATTGTGAGTGGGTGATTTTACTGAGTAAGGTTTATAGGCAAAACAGAAAAGCATTAATAAAGAAAGTGTATTTCTCCAAATTCCCCACATTTTTAGAAACGCTGGTCTATGAACACCAGAATCCACATTAAGATCTAGAATGGAAAGAGGCCAGTCACAAGTGCAAGCTCTATTAAGACATACTGTTGTAGCATGTGCAGAATGAAGCCTGGGATTGTCTTGCTGAAATAACCATAGACTTCCCCTGAAGAGATATCACTTTGACTGCAGCTTATGTCTCACTAAAAATACATTCCATATCAATGGTTCCTTCACACATATGCAAGTCAACCATTACATGGGAACTGATGCACCCTCACACCATAACTAATGTTATTACATAACAGTATTTTTAGCACCTTTTCATCTCTTGCTGTCACTTTCGTCTTTGACATGAAGAACTTGGCATCCATTTTTCCTGAAAACAAGCTGAATTATGGGCTCATTTGTCCCAAGCAGACATTCCACTGTTTCTGACCATTTGAGCTGTGCTTAGTGCACCAAAAACTTGGCAATATTTCTGCATAGAATAAAAGTATAGTTTTACCTTTCATAATATCGCACACATTGCAGTTCTTTATTCATTAGTGGTGTGTGTTAACTGACATCAGTAGCCCATCTATATTTTTTCAGTGTTATTACATTTTCTTATACAATGTTGTCTGAGGATTCGAGGTTCATACATATTTGACAGGTCCCCTGAAGTTTTTCCTCAATATTATGTAATCTAGATGGTGAAAGACCTGAACAATTTTCAGTATGGCTTTGAATTTAATTTTGAATTTTTATTTTTATTTTTTTTTTGAACTGTTTAAGTTTTTTTTATATTCACCTGTATATAGTAGTTGAATGTTTCAAAAGAGTGTAACTTGAATTTTCTATAAATTTTCTCTCCTAATTTCTCCATCCCAACTTTTTTGGAGTGTGTTTTAAGAACAAAATGATTTATATTTACAAAATACAGTTTGGTCAAATATTGGAAATATTTTCTTTGATAATTGAAAGAATTAGCAAATCACATAATTTTAGTTCTATTGCATTACAAAACCTTCTGTAAAAGGGTTTATAATGTACTTTAGTTTCTGCACAGCTACTGTTCAGTTTCTACAGATGCACAGACTTGACTGTTCCTGACCTGAAATTCACACACACACACACACACACAAAACCTGGTATGTATCGTCGCTGTCCAACGAAAAACTTTTCTCCATTTTTGCCTTTTTTTTTTAGTTTACTACATATTTTGAACAAATGGTGTGACATTCATGATGAATGGACCAATAGAAATGCTCCAAAATTACACTGATTTTCATTGACAGTTAAGATTTTCTCTGTCTTCTGTAAAGTTACTATTTCTGGAGATACATACTTTTCATTGGACAGCGACTGCTATGCAGAGTGAGACCATTAGAACCAAGGCATGCATCTTGCAATCCTTCTCAAGTCTTTGTAGGTAAACCTCTGCCAGAGAGAATCTGTACGCATGCATTTTAACACACACAAACCACATTTAATACACACATGCCTGCAGCAGCCAGGGCTGGGGATGCTGGGAAAAGAAGGTAGATCCACTTGAAATCTAGATCTTTCACTCCAGCCAGTGACTAATCCACAGGACAATGTCAGCCAAGAGACAAGTATTAATATCTCCACAGCATTCCCACACACACATACACACAGAGACCCTCCCTATACAAATGACGGTTGTTGTCTCTGTCTCTGTCTCTCTCTCTCATTCTTATATTCTCTTTTTTCATTTTTCTGTTTAGTTTTCATTCTGTCCCACTACTCACTCTCTCTTTCTCTCAATATTACTTCTCTTTTGCTTTCTTTCCACCTCTTACAAACAAAAAGAAAAGAAAAAGCTGTAATAACATTATAAAGAATGTTTTACAATGTCAATCAGTATTCTGAGATAAATATCTGATATGTCTTTCTACTGAGCATACACAGGAAAAGTGACCTTTTTATATTAATGTTAAATTAATTTAGAAATGTCATATAGAGCTCTTAAAGTTTATTTATAATTTCAATGAACACAAGGACACTACAGAAAAAAATGGGAAATCACTTATAACCAAAATATTACAAATAATTACAAATAGTATGAGATGGCATAAAAACAATAAAATAGCACAAGATTCAGCTAAAAGCTAAAAGCCAATTCAAATAATCAAAGACCTATTAGAGAAAATGATTTGGAAGAGTTTGAAACCTTCTATGGTAAAAAATAAAATAAAAAGAAATCCACATACAGATATTTTTTTTAAATACCAATACCAAGCTTAGGCCTGAGTGTTCTTCCTTAATATCTCCTTCATGATCATCTTCAGCCACTTTGACTCATTGCTTGGTTATTTTACTCATGAAGTTTAGCAGTAATCATGTTAATGAAAGCATGCTCCTATAAAATCTTCATTTGATCATTAATTCTCTATTCACTGCATATACTATAAACTAACAGGAGAATGCCCATGGAGCATTTGAAAAAACTGTGGTATAGAACCTGAACTGCATTACAAGCTGGCTGGCATACTATAAAGTGCTGTTTCTGTAATAAGGAGTCCAAAGTAATTATCAGCATGTGGAACAGAAATCAAAAACTTATGTGTAGTAATCTGTAAGATGAAGACAAAAGAAGTGGGAAAAAACCCACACCTCAAAATGTAATTCACAGATACCATGGTGTGCACTCAACCAGATAAAAGCAGTCTCATCTTTAAAAAAACTGTAAAGTGATCAGTGTGTCGACTGACAGGTCATAAGTGCATAGCACTGGGGAGAGTAGTAGCATCTCTCTCTCTCTCTCTCTCTCTCTCACACACACACACACACACACACACACACACACACACACCTGTGCCTGTCACAAATGCAAAGGCTTTGTCTTATTATAGCAGAAGCCTTGCTCTGCCCATAGCCATCAAACCTTCTTTTTGTCTCATTTGTCACACATAATTCATACTTTGTTCTTTTTAGCTGAGAAAACAACACAGTATTGTTTTGGGCCCAAACCTTAAACTGACCAGAACGTCAGGAAGACAATAAGATTTAAAGAGTAGACTCATACTGACATAAAAGTGAAGATACTCCCTGAGAAATCAGTCAAAAACATAGCAGCACTTAGCAGCACTCTTTCAAAAAGTGGTACAGTTAGTCTAAATGATACTGAATCCCAATAATATGATCTGACCAGTGATGTTTATGCCTGTATTAGGTGAGTTACTAGGAGAGGAACACTGGGAGGGGCAATAATATGAGGTGGGGCCTTATTAAAATTGGGGGTGGGGGGGGGGGGTCAAATGTCCTAACCCTTATAAAGGCCCTGGCCCTTTCTCTTGCTGAGTTTGGGCTCTCTATCCTTCACTCCGTCCCTCTCTCCCTCTTTCTTTTTCTCCCTCTCACTCTCACCCTGCAAGGTCTCTGAGCTCCATCCTACTTTCAGATCTTCATTCATCTGAATTCTCTTACTGTGAGCCACACACACCAAAGCCAAGATGGAGGCCATCAAGAAGAAGATGATGATGCTGAAGCTGGATAAGGAGAACGCTCTGGACCAAGCAGAGCAGGCAGAGACTGACAGGAAAGCAGCAGAGGATAGAAGTAAACAGGTAAGATAGAGAGAGTGAAAGAGACTGAGCTGAATTTGTATATATCAAAACTAGCTGCAACTTTCTAAAATGTTTTTTAGCACACAAGAACTTCATACCCATGACTAAAGATAAAATGACACCTTAAAGGGCTTACCTGTTGAACTTACTGACTGCACTGTGATGGCAATATAGTCCAAGCTAGTGGGCACCTAGATTATCCTGAACCATCTGTTCTTATATTTTGTCATTTTATGGTAACTGTTGTACAGTATTTAATAAAGAACCTTTGTAATTTTCATTTTTTAAAAAAGCTAAAAGTATAAATATGAAACATTCACAATCGCTAATATAAAAATCACCATCTTTAAATCATCTAATCGAAATCTCACACATACATTTGTATACAATATTATCCCCAGGAACAGAATAAATCAATGCACATGTTTTGCATTGATTTATGTTTTTCATGGAACTCATAATGAATGCAGTTAACAAAATATTTTTCTCACTTTTTCATTTTTAGGTTTTTTTTTCTAACACAGAAAATTGTAGTTTTTAATACTATGCAACAGTTACCAAAAAATGACAAATGAGAGGGAGAGTGTTTTAAACTATTACTAATTTTAAACTACTATTACTAATTTTAAACTACAACTGTACACACACACAAACAACCACAAAAAACATATTGAAACCTATTTGTACACCTAATACAAGAGATCAAAACAACCTGGATATACATATCAGTTATTTGCTTTTTTTTACTTTTTTAATGCCTCTGTAATATAGGGGCAATGGTAGAAAACTAATACACTAAAATAGTTGTGGCTCATACACACAATCACATAACTTTCGAGCTAGCGTCATAAATTCAACATACAGTGTTAAGTACCATCTAGTCATCTTAGACCAGGGGTATTTGGAGTGACACGTACTTTGAGGGCCTGAAATCAAACATAGGGCTTGCTGAAATGCCACAGACAACGCAAAACCAACATAGAAATGAGAGCTGAGCACAAAATCCTGCTGCAAGTAACTGTAGACAGGACGATGAAAGCCAAGGCCATCCATCTGAAGCCTGTGACTGTGTGTTTATGGAAGAATCTAGAGGAATGAGAGGCCTCAGCAGGCAGTTACAAGATTATGAAGGGCAGAGGAACATCCATGGGCTGATATTTATACCCCCATGTGTTAAGATAAATTTGTGCGTCTTTCTGCAAGGTATAAGGGATCGGCAGAGCCAGATAATAAAGGTGGGTTTGGGGAGGGGTGGTTGCAATCTTGGCCAAGTTATGAGTATAGGCAATCTACTGGGGCATCATGATATTATAGTGATAACATTTCACACTTCTTTTACCCCCACCCCCTCACCCCAAGCATGAAGACGAACTGATTCAGATGCAGAAGAAGCTGAAAGCAACTGAGGATGAGCTGGATAAGTACTCCGAGGCCCTGAAAGACGCCCAGGAAAAACTGGAGATAGCTGAGAAGAAGGCTGCTGATGTGAGTAACAGAAAAACCATGAAGCACATAAATGCAGTTTCCTGCAACACACACAAACACCAAAGTACCCCAACAGTTCAAGCCCAGATTCCACTTCCCCCACCCCTACATTCCTCTCATTCTCTCCCTTTATTCCCCTGCAGTTGCTTGTCTCTTCTCCTGTTTTTACCATGATGTCAACTTGATATTCCCCACCCACCATTATACCTTCTATCTCTATGACTCAGTACCTTCCTCCTGCGCTCTCTCTCTCTCTCTCTCACACTCTCACCATTTTTTCTATTGCTAAGCCTCAAGTACCACAGAGGTGACATAGGGTCTAATTTAGTGTCATTGCTCTGTGTGTACTCGAGGGGGATGGAAATGACCACAAGGCCACTTTTGGCTTAGGCCCTAGGTTATAAATCAGCATGTCTTCAATTCATTTCTGCCACCCAAACTGGCACTTACACTGCTCTTGCTGGCTCTATAACCTTTACATTTTGTCTCCTAAACTCCTTGTTAGAACTCATTGCAGAGCATTCTCAGATTCACAAAGTCCCTGTGTGGTCCTTGGTTTGAATGTATAGTTCACATTATTTTCAACTTTTTGTGATATATCAATTAAAAAACCATCCATGGGCAGTAATTCCAGATGACGATGATCAAACATAAAGAAGAGCTCACCTTAAATAATAACGTACTCTGAGCTGATACACATCAACCGCCAACATACTTACAGTTCACAGCACAATCTGCAGTTGATGAGAAGGTAAATGAAACCAGATAATGTTACAGGGTACAGCTACGAGATACAGCAACTGTGTAAGACCAAGTTTATCCTGCTTGTGTCTCCACCATCTTTAACTTCACTGTCCATGATTAACTGTTTCATCAAGTTTCTAGATATAGCAGGCACACCTGTTGTTATAATGTGTGGCCTTCTAGATATCCCTGGACTGAACGGGCTGAAGGGCTTTGACGTGTGTGCCACTGTGTGTGTGTGTTGAAAGAGGTAGAGAGACAGAGGGTTTTTGTGTGTGGGAAGAATATAAGATGTCTCTCTGTAACATTAATAATATATGTAATACTGTCGATGTCCAATCAAAAACATGTTTCTCCTTTACAGGATTACAGGAGAAGGAAAAATATGTAAATTCCAATTAAAGTCAATGTAAATATATGTTATTCCAAGTTATTCTGGAACATTTCTGTTGGTCTATTCTTCATAAGATTACTACACAATGAGAAGTACAGCTGCTGTGTTCAAATAATGTAGTAAACTAAAATTTGACATGTCTTTGATTGGACATGATGATATCATGACTCTTCTGTGTTTATAGTAGTATATAGTAGGTCCTGTCTTTAGTACATAATATGAGAAAGTATGCAGAACATTGTAACTAAGCAAGATAGTGGTCAACATGTATTTAATCATATTTGGGAATGTTTGTATTTCCCTTTATGGCAGAGATGAACCCTGGACATCTGGAATGGGCCATTGTTCCCATTCACATCACTGCTTTAGATAGACACACTGGGCAGAGCTATCTGAGAAGATTTATTGCCTTCAGCAATCTGGCAACCTGGGTCAGTCAGCAGGGGCAATAAGCTCTATTCCCAAAAGAGACAGAGTGTGGGTTGCCACTGTTACAGCTGTCATTTCCAATTCTATTTAAAACCTTGACAAAACCCCACAGCCAAGCTATCGCTTGCCTTCTTCACCACTGCTGTCAAAGACCAAAATAATAAGTGGCCTAATTGAACTGGAGACACTTTGCAACGTAAGTTACCCAGGTTCTGCAGAATGGTGTAAATAAAAAAAAAGACTTTTTCGCTAGTGGCCATACACTATAAAGTTGACAGACAGACTGCAACATAATAGCATTATTATGAAGAAAGCTGTTTTAAATAGAACCTTGCAGGGCCACTACGATCAAAGGCACACTTATGATGGGAATGTGAGAGTTGAAGGACAGTGTAATTTTAGTGGCAGCTTCCCTTAAAACCACAAAGCTAAACTCAGTTGTTCAGTTGTATCATGGGTTACAGCAGCATCAAAAAATAAGAACACACTCTCACTGTAAATATATCTCAATGATGGTAGTTACGGGAGTATATGTGTTTCTAGATATATCTTAGCAGTCTGAATAGGGTATGTGATATATGTGTGTGTGTCTTGGGGGTCAAGATCATGCCTATCACCCCATCACCTATGACCTCTTCTGTAAGCTGACAAGTGATTAGTTGAATAACTAGCTAAGTTTCCAGTTGCCATTACCTCAAATTCTGACCAGGCACACACATAATATATATAACAATATATCAACAGTATGTATTAAAATTAAAAAATACACCGTTTTTAGTGCTGGCACATACAATCAAAAGTGGTTCTATAATAGCTATAGAAAAACACTGCCAATGGAATGGGACATGCTGCAGTAGTCACACAGAGGGATATAAATCCTCCCAGCACTCTGTTGTGGAGCTGCAGAACTGCAGACACTATAGTGGTAATGCTCTTGTCAGTACCACTGGGATGAAGTAAGCATGGTATTTGAGAAAACACAGGATGAAGTGGTTACAGATAAATTAATGAATATATAGGCTTATAAAAAACTTGTTAATTGTGCATTTAAATGTTGATTGTACTATTAATGAAAGGGGGAAAGGGCTGGTTCAAATACGAAAGAAATGTTCCAGTGGTAAAACCTGATAGCACAAAGCTTCGTTTACACTCCAGACATAAGAGCCATGAGAGAGAGCTTGTAAGGAATTCCAGTCATTCAGAGCACTTTTTTTGTATGCATAAGAAAATAAGAGGGCTATTATAGTGTAACCTGTTTAATCCAAGGGTGGTGAACTATAGTCCAGATTTGAGTACATTCAGGCATCACGACAGACCACATAAACCTGACAATTTAGCAGTGGCCTTAATCGGGTTTGTTTGAACATGAAACCCATCAAATATGTGCAGGAATCTGGCATTCTCCATCCTAGTGTAAGGGAAAAAACGTGAAAACCTGAGGGCTCTCACCAATATTGAATATCTGTTAGGACAACAGTAATGGAGCTAAGATTATGGCGCCATCTGCTGGATGTGATTGTAGCATGGCACATAGACGTAGAAAAGGCCCTGCCCAGGCTTTTTTCGCTGGGTCAAACAGGAGGCACTCTTCTCACGATGATGAGGGAAGGCAGGAAGGGAGCAACAGGATATGATAACTATTGTTTTGCCTGATAATGCTTGCCTGACCCTACTTCGAAACCTACTGGACAACATGCTCCAGCTTAACCTATTTATTAGAGATAATTATACAACACACCAGCTATTGTGTCTATTTTAAAGACATAGATGGATGTTGCTTTTTTTTAATTTCACGAAATATGTTACATATACAAGTAATCTATTTTAGTAATTATATACACCTGTAACCTGTTACTTGCTAAATGGACCAGTTAAGTACATTAAGTGTAAACATTGACATTATTCATTAATTCATTGTTTGTAACCCCTTATCCAGTTTAGTCACGGTGGGTCCAGAGCCAATGCGGAATGACTGGGAACAAGGCAGGAACACACCCTTGAGAGGGCACTAGGCTATCATAGAGCATCACACACTCACACATAGGGACACTTATGGATAGCCAACAAGTTTTTTGACAGTGGAAGAAAACCTGGGCACCAAAAGGAAACCCACACAGTCACAGAGAGAACACACCACACTATTCACTACTCACATTATATATATATATGTGCATGTGTGTGTGTGTGTGTGAAGAAATGTAGTGTCTGATGAATAATATGCGACACACTCAAGTATAATAAATATAATACCGTACACTGCAGGGTGACAGGAATATTTAATGCAAAGTTCAATTAATATATATTCTCAGGTTTCATTCAGAAAGGAACAATATGATCAGACTAAATCCTAAATCAATACCAGACACAGACGCATACATCATACTGCTGATATATGGTGCAAGCGAAGTGATACCATTATGATTGCTCATACTACCAGTGTAATAGTAGTAGTGCTCATCTTTGTATCCAGGACACTTTCATGCTCGATCTTGTAATTTGCCTTTCCCTTGTACTTTGTTAGCAACATTTTTTGCCCTGATTTAATTATTAAATACATATTTGAGATACAACATACACGGCTCAAATCTCAACAGTACCAGTAACTTAACAGAAGCCTAATATCTTCTGCAATATCTGTTTACTTTGTAGAGATATATAAGGACTGGCAGTTTTGGTTTCATATTTGTTTATACTATATTCATTGTAATGCTAAATCTACACTGTACCTATGCAAATGGACTTCAAAATTATTTCCTCTCTATATAAAACCTATATGCCTGGCACTTAAGTGAGTAAGAGGCCAGTGAGGAAAATAAATTGCCAACTGGCCAAAGGAATATAAAGTTATAAAGTTATTAGTGATTATAGCTACTCAAATGTTAGCAGAAATCTAATTAAAATTACACAAAGTAGACCACAAATGTAATCACATTCAGCTTCACAACTTGGCCTACATTTTTTCCAAGTTTACAAAGAAGGAAGTCATGCAATTGGCATCACCTCTGTGCGTGCTAAGATTACTGCACCTTTTACTTGATCTACACTTCAGAAGATTGGAACCAGGGACAGACAAATTGTGAAAGAGTGAGTTGTAAGGAAGTAGCATCTGGGAGATCGGCACAGAGTGACTTCATTGTGATTTGTAATGTGTAAGGACATGTTTCAGACTCCAGATGTGTTGTAAGAGAATTAGCCAGACTACCTTAAACACCTGAAAGTGCAATAGGTTTAATAGCAATGACACATAAGGTTATTACTAAGAGATGTTATTTGAACCTTAGGAATGCAGTCCATGCCTGAGACATTCAGGCGCGCCAAATGAATTTGGGAAACTATGAAATGCATTTTCTGTGTTTTACTTGCCTAAAAGCACCCGATGACCTTTAATGTGTTTTGTGTGTTTGTGTGGGGGGGCGTTTAAAAATCGTTTTTCCAACCTTAAAATAATGCGACAGACCTACCTTTGCCCCACCTCGGCTAAGGAGCGGCCCGGAATGCCAGTGATTTAATCACTCTGCGTCATGTATAGCCTACCTGGACACGTGTAATCCAGGGGCTGGCTTTTCCCCCGTGAATCTCAAGCGTGGATAAAGCCCTGAGATCAGTTGCGGAGCTTGATCGCCGTCAGAAAGACAATTGTCTCTGATCCAGGATCAGTATTTTCCACACGATTGTTTGACCAAACCGTCAGAGACTGGGTGGAGTAAGCCGGAAGTGGGGCTGAAAAAGGAAGAGTCGAGACAAACGAGCGAAGAGAGTTAAGGGGAGGAGAACATATCTTACCGCCACTCTTTCGTTTGCATTAATTCACTACTTCGAGGCTGAACTCCGAGAACGGCGGCGCTGAAGCGAAGGCCTTTCTCTTTCTCCAGCGGAAGCAGTGAATCTGAAGAACCTGCCACGTCCTTCTCCTGACAAGAAGAAATATAGAAAAGCCAAACAATTCAACTTTCAGATCTTCCGCACTAAATCTGGACTACAGTGTCCATCCTCCGAACACTAGTTAATATATATTTACATCTTGTAGAAGTAGGTGTTAATTCAAGGCGAAGGCGTGCTTTTGGAGCTCTCTGACTCTCACGGTACTCTCTCACTGTTTGTTTTTGGCTTGTCGGGGCGTTGGTGCTGCGTGTGTATTTTTTTCACCGCCCTGTCCACTACGCTGCTCCTGATTAGCTTATTTGAGCACACTACTCTTCAACAAATCCACAACACAACACAATAAAATGGCCGGAGCTAATCTGGACGCGGTAAAGAGAAAGATCAAAGTTTTGCAGCAGCAGGCGGACGATGCAGAGGAGCGAGCCGAGCGCCTGCAGAAGCAGGTCGAGGAGGAGAAGAGGGCGAGGGAGCAGGTAAAGCCGACTGTAGACTCTCTTCACTTTACACACTGCATGGCTTTGGACCGGGGCGCTCTTTTCGCCGCCGAACTTCTGTCCGTTCAGTCTCTAAGAGAAGAGTCTGGATTTTACACGCCTCGATATTGACGCCCCTCTCAGAAATGAGTGGCATTTACAGCCAGCATCCCAACACAACTTCCCTGTTTACAGCTATAGATAAGAGTACACATCAAACAAACAACACGAGTGTGGGATTTCTTCTTTCACTCTGTAACCTGCATAATCCTCAACCGTGTAAAATGTTTCGTTTTCCTAAAACTAGCCCGTATGGTCATTGGGAATATTTATATTTAGCTGAGGAAGCCACACAGACATTTGTTGACTTCAGATTTTTGCAGTCGTGTAGATGGGCATGTGATTGGCTTTTCATTTATTGTGTTATATATAATTTTTTTTTTTTGAGAAGGCTACGGGCATTTGCTCTTTCCTCCATTTTGTTGACTACTTTTTGGGCCAA
>NC_089805.1:21190127-21195127 GCF_029633855.1 Hoplias malabaricus | reverse complement strand
TGCAGTCCTTTGTATTTGACCGCTGAATTCAAAGGCAAGATAGGCAAGGAGAATCAATATAAGGATCGTTTTCCAAGTTCCAGTGAGCTAGTGGATAAGGCGCTGGCCTCCTAAGCCAGGGATTGTGGGTTCGAGTCCCATCTAGGGTGTATGGCTAGCAGAGTGGCGCAGCGGAAGCGTGCTGGGCCCATAACCCAGAGGTCAATGGATCGAAACCATCCTCTGCTAATAATGAAGAAAACAAAACCCAACAACCTTGTGCGGTTCATTTTCGGACACTAGGCAGCACAAAGAGGCCAAGCTCTCTTGCTAGGACCTTCTCTCTCACATCAGTGAAAAGACAGGCCTAAACAATGCAATCTTATATGAGGGGGCACCCAGATTTGAACTGGGGACCTCTTGATCTGCAGTCAAATGCTCTACCACTGATCTATACCCCCTGCTGCCATAGCTTGGGAAGAAATTCTAGAAAACCAACAAGCCAAAGAGACAATCGATAAGATAACACCACTTCCGATGTCAAGAGCATCTGAACTGTTTTCACAGAGAGGAACCCAGACATGAAATGGGTATCTTTTCAACCACCGCCAAAAGCTTTTTCATTTCGGTCTGTAGGAATGGAACACACATTCGCATCAGAAGTGCTTTACGCCATAAGCATTGATGTCTTGGAAGCGCTGTGTTTCAATCATAATCAAGTATGAAAAGTTCAACAGCGGAAACATGGATATAAGAAATAGGACTACCTTTAGATTGCTTTTGTCATGGAAGCAGAGTGTCGAAGCTGAAGACAGCCTCCCCTAAACAGCCATGATGCCAAGCCTTTCTTGGCAGAGTTTCCCAAGTGCACTACAAGCTTAACGAACCAGTGAGAAGATATTTTGGTGTCCATAACCCTGCCTGGGCAGGAAAGTAGCAGAGCTGTTCAGCGTAAGGGTGCTGGGCCCATAACCACCAGATGGAAGGAATGATTACATCCTGTGCTAAAATCTGGGTGCGTTGTGAGCAGAATACTTTGGGACACGTGAGGATTGTCAGATGCAGTCCTTTGTATTTGACCGCAGAATGCAAAGGCAAGATAGGCAAGGAGAATCAATATAAGGAGCTTTTTCCAAGTTCCAGTGACCTAGTGGATAAGGCACTGGCCTCCTAAGCCAGGGATTGTGGGTTCGAGTCCCATCTAGGGTGTATGGCTAGCAGAGTGGCGCAGCGGAAGCGTGCTGGGCCCATAACCCAGAGGTCGATGGATCGAAACCATCCTCTGCTAATAATGAAGAAAACAAAACCCAACAACCTTGTGCGGTTCATTTTCGGACACTAGGCAGCACAAGGATGCCAAGCTCTCTTGCTAGGACCTTCTCTCTCACATCAGTGAAAAGACAGGCCTAAACAACGCAATCTTTATATGAGGGGGCACCCAGATTTGAACTGGGGACCTCTTGATCTGCAGTCAAATGCTCTACCACTGATCTATACCCCCTGCTGCCATAGCTTGGGAAGAAATTCTAGAAAACCAACAAGCCAAAGAGACAATCGATAAGATAACACCACTTCCGATGTCAAGAGCATCTGAACTGTTTTCACAGAGAGGAACCCAGACATGAAATGGGTATCTTTTCAACCACCGCCAAAAGCTTTTTCATTTCGGTCTGTAGGAATGGAACACACATTCGCATCAGAAGTGCTTTACGCCATAAGCATTGATGTCTTGGAAGCGCTGTGTTTCAATCATAATCAAGTATGAAAAGTTCAACAGCGGAAACATGGATATAAGAAATAGGATTACCTCTAGATTGCTTTTGTCATGGAAGCAGAGTGTCGAAGCTGAAGACAGCCTCCCCTAAACAGCCATGATGCCAAGCCTTTCCTGGCAGCGTTTCCCAAGTGCACTACAAGCTTAACGAACCAGTGAGAAGATATTTTGGTGTCCATAACCCTGCCTGGGCAGGAAAGTAGCAGAGCTGTTCAGCGTAAGTGTGCTGGGCCCATGACCACCAGATGGAAGGAATGATTACATCCTGTGCTAAAATCTGGGTGCGTTGTGAGCAGAATACTTTGGGACACGTGAGGATTGTCAGATGCAGTCCTTTGTATTTGACCGCTGAATGCAAAGGCAAGATAGGCAAGGAGAATCAATATAAGGATCTTTTTCCAAGTTCCAGTGACCTAGTGGATAAGGCGCTGGCCTCCTAAGCCAGGGATTGTGGGTTCGAGTCCCATCTAGGGTGTATGGCTAGCAGAGTGGCGCAGCGGAAGCGTGCTGGGCCCATAACCCAGAGGTCAATGGATCGAAACCATCCTCTGCTAATAATGAAGAAAACAAAACCCAACAACCTTGTGCGGTTCATTTTCGGACACTAGGCAGCACAAAGAGGCCAAGCTCTCTTGCTAGGACCTTCTCTCTCACATCAGTGAAAAGACAGGCCTAAACAATGCAATCTTATATGAGGGGGCACCCAGATTTGAACTGGGGACCTCTTGATCTGCAGTCAAATGCTCTACCACTGATCTATACCCCCTGCTGCCATAGCTTGGGAAGAAATTCTAGAAAACCAACAAGCCAAAGAGACAATCGATAAGATAACACCACTTCCGATGTCAAGAGCATCTGAACTGTTTTCACAGAGAGGAACCCAGACATGAAATGGGTATCTTTTCAACCACCGCCCAAAGCTTTTTCATTTCGGTCTGTAGGAATGGAACACACATTCGCATCAGAAGTGCTTTACGCCATAAGCATTGATGTCTTGGAAGCGCTGTGTTTCAATCATAATCAAGTATGAAAAGTTCAACAGCGGAAACATGGATATAAGAAATAGGACTACCTTTAGATTGCTTTTGTCATGGAAGCAGAGTGTCGAAGCTGAAGACAGCCTCCCCTAAACAGCCATGATGCCAAGCCTTTCTTGGCAGAGTTTCCCAAGTGCACTACAAGCTTAACGAACCAGTGAGAAGATATTTTGGTGTCCATAACCCTGCGTGGGCAGGAAAGTAGCAGAGCTGTTTAGCGTAAGGGTGCTGGGCCCATAACCACCAGATGGAAGGAATGATTACATCCTGTGCTAAAATCTGGGTGCGTTGTGAGCAGAATACTTTGGGACACGTGAGGATTGTCAGATGCAGTCCTTTGTATTTGACCGCAGAATGCAAAGGCAAGATAGGCAAGGAGAATCAATATAAGGAGCTTTTTCCAAGTTCCAGTGACCTAGTGGATAAGGCACTGGCCTCCTAAGCCAGGGATTGTGGGTTCGAGTCCCATCTAGGGTGTATGGCTAGCAGAGTGGCGCAGCGGAAGCGTGCTGGGCCCATAACCCAGAGGTCGATGGATCGAAACCATCCTCTGCTAATAATGAAGAAAACAAAACCCAACAACCTTGTGCGGTTCATTTTCGGACACTAGGCAGCACAAGGAGGCCAAGCTCTCTTGCTAGGACCTTCTCTCTCACATCAGTGAAAAGACAGGCCTAAACAACGCAATCTTTATATGAGGGGGCACCCAGATTTGAACTGGGGACCTCTTGATCTGCAGTCAAATGCTCTACCACTGATCTATACCCCCTGCTGCCATAGCTTGGGAAGAAATTCTAGAAAACCAACAAGCCAAAGAGACAATCGATAAGATAACACCACTTCCGATGTCAAGAGCATCTGAACTGTTTTCACAGAGAGGCACCCAGACATGAAATGGGGATCTTTTCAACCACCGCCAAAAGCTTTTTCATTTCGGTCTGTAGGAATGGAACACACATTCGCATCAGAAGTGCTTTACGCCATAAGCATTGATGTCTTGGAAGCGCTGTGTTTCAATCATAATCAAGTATGAAAAGTTCAACAGCGGAAACATGGATATAAGAAATAGGATTACCTCTAGATTGCTTTTGTCATGGAAGCAGAGTGTCGAAGCTGAAGACAGCCTCCCCTAAACAGCCATGATGCCAAGCCTTTCCTGGCAGCGTTTCCCAAGTGCACTACAAGCTTAACGAACCAGTGAGAAGATATTTTGGTGTCCATAACCCTGCCTGGGCAGGAAAGTAGCAGAGCTGTTCAGCGTAAGGGTGCTGGGCCCATGACCACCAGATGGAAGGAATGATTACATCCTGTGCTAAAATCTGGGTGCGTTGTGAGCAGAATACTTTGGGACACGTGAGGATTGTCAGATGCAGTCCTTTGTATTTGACCGCAGAATGCAAAGGCAAGATAGGCAAGGAGAATCAATATAAGGAGCTTTTTCCAAGTTCCAGTGACCTAGTGGATAAGGCACTGGCCTCCTAAGCCAGGGATTGTGGGTTCGAGTCCCATCTAGGGTGTATGGCTAGCAGAGTGGCGCAGCGGAAGCGTGCTGGGCCCATAACCCAGAGGTCGATGGATCGAAACCATCCTCTGCTAATAATGAAGAAAACAAAACCCAACAACCTTGTGCGGTTCATTTTCGGACACTAGGCAGCACAAGGAGGCCAAGCTCTCTTGCTAGGACCTTCTCTCTCACATCAGTGAAAAGACAGGCCTAAACAACGCAATCTTTATATGAGGGGGCACCCAGATTTGAACTGGGGACCTCTTGATCTGCAGTCAAATGCTCTACCACTGATCTATACCCCCTGCTGCCATAGCTTGGGAAGAAATTCTAGAAAACCAACAAGCCAAAGAGACAATCGATAAGATAACACCACTTCCGATGTCAAGAGCATCTGAACTGTTTTCACAGAGAGGCACCCAGACATGAAATGGGGATCTTTTCAACCACCGCCAAAAGCTTTTTCATTTCGGTCTGTAGGAATGGAACACACATTCGCATCAGAAGTGCTTTACGCCATAAGCATTGATGTCTTGGAAGCGCTGTGTTTCAATCATAATCAAGTATGAAAAGTTCAACAGCGGAAACATGGATATAAGAAATAGGATTACCTCTAGATTGCTTTTGTCATGGAAGCAGAGTGTCGAAGCTGAAGACAGCCTCCCCTAAACAGCCATGATGCCAAGCCTTTCCTGGCAGCGTTTCC